>NW_025048526.1:0-1710 GCF_018831695.1 Puntigrus tetrazona | reverse complement strand
TATAAATAACATATTTGTCTTAAATATATGCATGCAAGTGCTTAACGTTTCTATGTATAGTGTATTTATATTTACATCTATACGCAGTACAAAATCATATATTACGCAGAACAAAACCTTTTATTTCAGATGCGATTAATCACGATTAATCATTTGACATTCATGCTCTTACCCTAGTCCAGGATTGACCACAATAGCGGCTGGCTGATCAAGATCGCTGTGAATCAACCACTTTCTGTAACGTCCATCCAGTTTTGACACCTCAATCCTATTAGTCCCAGCATCTGTCCAGTAAATATGGCTAATGGAAAAGACAAAACGCAAAGCAGGAAGGTTGTTTATTTCTCTGGAACTGTCCCAGTAACAGTGCAGAAAAGCACGTCACGTACCCTCCAATCCAGTCCACAGCGATGCCGTCAGGACTGGAGATGTATCGAAGGTTCAGGTCAACCTCTTTCACGGGATTATTTCCATGGTCATCGAATGTGGTCATGTAGGCCCTCTTAATCGCCCCGAACTCAGAGCCTCGTCCCAACACGGTCCAGTAGACTATACCTGAAAAATCATTTCCAGAGATATGCTTCGGTTTGCATTCATAACCAGAAATGCAATAACACAGTGCATCATGTTTGGTAAGGATTTCAAAATATTCTTTCAAATATTCAAAAGAAATCCCATAATAGCACACAAACGATGCTAAAATAACGCCGGCTTTTCCTGGGCTGCATCTGCATCAAAACATTAAGCATATTAGATGGGATGTCCTGGGAATATTGTCTTACTTAGACCAAGGCCTTCTGGGTCCCACAGGTAGTCCAGTGCTTGAATGTGCTCTGCATTATCCACATAATCAGAGTACTGCGCTGAAGAGAGGTTAAAGCGACGGATACGCACGTTATCAGGCAATAACAAGACGGGAGGATTTCCTGTGAAAAAAAGAGAAAGAAATGGTGATGACTGGCATTGAGGTCTTCTAAAGGTGCGTTCATATTTACAGATGCTCGTCAAATTGCGATTTTAAGCTACAGGATGTAAATAGTTATAGATTGTAAGGCTTTACCCTCAGCAGCGCACTCGACTCCCGGCTGCTCTCCCACCGATCGAAAGCCGTCTGCGCAGAAACACTCATAACTGCCCTTAGTGTTCCTGCAGAGCTGGGGGCACGTCCCGTAAATCTCACACTCGTTCACATCTACAGACGGGCAGAAAACACCTCACAATGTACATACAGCAAGCCTTTCAACTTGTAACGGTGTGCCAGTGTTGTCTCCAATTTACGTGCAGGCATAGCTGTACACTTCTTGTGTTGTTTGCGCGCAGGCAGAAACGATTCAGTGCTGAATCTAATTTGTTTTGTGAGTGAGAGCTTTGCAACTGTCTGCGAACTAAACTGAACCCAGGTTTATTGTAATTAATGAAACTAAAATGGAAGCAAAACCACGCAAAAACATTTTTACTAAAAATAATCATTAGCTAAGGAAAAAAAAGACTTTTTTCAAAGTCAAAATTTCTCAGAATTTAGAATTTAGTTTAATTTGACGTTCTAAAATAGATAAATACAATCAGTGAAACACACAACTAAATTAAAAAAAGTCATTTGTAAAAGTAAAAAGTAAAAACTAATTTGAAATATTAATACAAACTATATTTAGTGCTGTCAAATAATCGTATTCTAATCTATAAATTTACTGTATATATTTATTATGTGTG
>NW_025048525.1:0-597 GCF_018831695.1 Puntigrus tetrazona | reverse complement strand
AAATATATTTAATATATAAACAAAACATATTTTTCTTAAATATATACATGCATGTGTTTGTATTTATGTATACATAATAAATATATACAGTACACAGACACAAACAATATGTATGTATAATAAACAGCACCAATAATATTATTTCAGTGGTGCTAATATGACCACTGAATTGACTTGAGCTAATGAATCATACTATTTTATCTGCTAAGCTGCTTATAGATGAAAATAATTCGTTTTATAACTGATGTTTACATGTAGCTATGTTTACATGCAACCGAATAATCCGTTGGTGGTTGGACTGATGGCTCAATCGGACTGAAAAAGGCTTCATGTAAACACCTTAATCGATCCGCCTGAGCCGCTAAACTCTTGATCGGATTGAATACGTAAACAGGGAAGTAACACAGAAACGGTGCAGTGACGCATGGAACAAGTTGTTGCTTTCGTAGAATTAAGTGTTGCAATGCGTTTCTTGGATACGTGTTCTGTTGTCCTGTTTGGCTTCAGAAGCCTGTCTTCCTATAAAGAAGAAATACTGAGGTTTTCTAATGAATAAAGTATTAAGACAACACCACAAACCGTCGCAGTTGTTCTTGT
>NW_025048524.1:0-788 GCF_018831695.1 Puntigrus tetrazona | reverse complement strand
GTTGGATACGTGTTCTGTTGTCCTGTTTGGCTTCAGGAGCACCGCTATAAGCCTGTCTTCCTATAAAGAAGAAACACTGAGGTTTTCTAATGAATAAAGTATTAAGACAACACCACAAACCGTCGCAGTTGTTCTTGTCCTCCGGGTTGGGTTTATATCCAGGTCTACAGGAACAAATAAAGCCTCCGGTCGACAAATCTGTGCAGTTATGCTCGCACAGATTCTCACTGCACGTGCGTCCGTGGCCGTAGTCTGACGGAGACCGACGAAGAAATGTTAGAAAGATGTGCAGGCAAAGGGATCTAGAGCTTGTCGTTTTTTTGAAGCTTGTTCCGCTTTTGTTTATGCAAGAAAGAAAACAGCATGAGGGTGAATGAAAGAGCCGAACTCACAGCAGCCGAGCTCATCGGTTTGGTCTTCGCAGTCGTCGTAGTCGTCGCAGGCGTACTGCAGAGGAATGCACTGTCCATTCCCACATTTATACTCGTCTGCGGAGCAGGGTCCGTGCGTGGGGGTCACACCTGACACACAAAGCAGTTGCTACTTTCAATAGAGATTAGGGAATGAAAAAGGTTTAATAGGTAAACAGCGATGGGAATAACGGCGCTATAAATAAACAGCGTTATTTTTATCAGTGACGAGTAATCAATCCCCCGTTATAACACTGTTACCGTTACTGACAATGAAATGCGGCATTGCTATAATTAATTGTAATATAATTGGAATTTTATTTTCGGTTCATCTGAATGGGTGCGCAGTGTAGCTGTATTTGAAGTACCATGACCTCT
>NW_025048523.1:0-463 GCF_018831695.1 Puntigrus tetrazona | reverse complement strand
AATTTCTTAGCTTTTAAGGATTGCAAATCATTGGCTGGCGCTCACCTATTATCGTCCCTGTTTTGAGTTTAGTGAATCAATTCAAGATTGCATGACTGCATGATTAATATTCATGAACCCAACAGCTCATTAATCTTTAGTGTGCTTTATATGGTTATTAGTAGTAGAATTAATAGTAGTTTTGTTATATTATCTATTTTATCCCTTTTGTTTACAAAAACACTAAATGACGAACAATGTCTTAAGCACTGCCACCAGTCAGACAATATGACAAATATGAATTCATACTTGATTATATAATCATACAATCAGGTTCTATAATCATATAATGCTAACTTACCATAATATCATATTATAATGATTGTTTGACCAAAGCTAAACTTTTGTAGATAAACTGCGTAGGTTAATTATATTTAGTGTCTATTTCATTAATTTAACATTTAATATTGGGGGCATTATATAT
>NW_025048522.1:0-1263 GCF_018831695.1 Puntigrus tetrazona | reverse complement strand
ATATGAATATTTTAAGTCATTAAATTCAAATTCACATAAACTCTTCTCTCAGCTGCGGCTGTCATCCTTCATTCAGCATTCAAAACTGCGAGTCACGTTTGGTTACTACAGTCAGAACGATTAAAATCTCTTAAAGAGCACTCGGTAAGAGATTTAACGCTGTCAAAAGAAATGTTTAATATAGCATTGCGCAGGTTTAATACACTACGCATCAATATATCCTTCCTCTTTGAAGTCTTTTATGTGGACTCTGAGGGCTGTGATTCTGTGTTGTTTCAAGTTCATCATTCTGTGCATGAGATGCACATATGCGCTTTGTTGACGGTCGGTATTGGAGCCTTTCGAATTATAATATTTTTCTGCACAGCGAAAGATTATTAATAGTCTTTCTTGTCTAGAATATCTTTCGCTGCTGAATTACAAACTAAATTAGTTTAAAATAGTATTTCTGTCATGTATTATGATTACACATTTTAATTTGTTGTTTTTTATTAAAATGAAGTTGTCTGTATGTAGTAGATTAACTAAAGAGTGATGATTAGATGAACACAGAAAAGCAAAGAAATTCTATATTTATTTAAAATAAAAACCTGTGCTGATATCTGATTGGATCGGTATTGGCAGATACTCAAAATTTTCAGGATCGGATCGGATTGGTTGTGTAAAAATGGTATCGTTGCATCCCTATTATTAACTAAAACTGACCCAATTGACCCTAATATATTACGTCACAAACTGAAATAGGTCTTATTTTTTTTCCTCACAAGTTCCTCTCATAAAGCAGCCTCAAGCTTTTTTTAAAGTGGAAAATGCTCCACTTTCCAACCTCTAACTTTTGAAGTTAAGCATCACAGATCAATTCACACACACACGCACAAACACACACAAATACAATTCTACCTGAACCCAGCTCACAAGGGTAATAAAATATTCCTAGTCTGCCTCAATCAGAACAAAACGATGCATCTTAAACATTATTAATTCAGTCTAGAGGGAAGCAAAGCAATAATCAATGGCCTTCTGGAAGCATCTTTTCACATCACAGTCCCATTTTCAGCGGGAATAACGGCAATGCAATATAATTTGAATGAGTGCTGATTCATCACTCCACCCTAGGCCACAATCAATCGATTAATGATTATATTTACAACCCTCTTCACCCAGAGATGACATTACAGAGAATTTTCCAAAGTGTAAAACTTGATTATGCAATGTGATAATGCGATTATGTAATAGACGTTGCTTTCTACCTGAGACTTTGCA
>NW_025048520.1:0-605 GCF_018831695.1 Puntigrus tetrazona | reverse complement strand
AAGACAAAAGAAAAGAAGGAAAGACAAAATAACAGATTGGATGAATGGATGGATGGATGGATGCATGGATGGATAGAAGGAAGGAAGAGTAGTAAGATGAAATTAATGGAAGAATGGCAAGAAGGGAGGAAGCATGGATAACATGGAGAAAGAAAGTTAAGAATTAAAGGAAGAATTAAAGGAATGATGAAAGAAGTAGTTAAGGAAAGTATCAAGAAAATAAAGACAGATTGAAGAATGAGACGGAAAAAAAAGAAGGACAAACACAATGTGTGATCAACTTCATTGTAATTCTTTTCGTTTTCCCCCTTCTTTTCACGTTCAAGATTTTTGTTTTCAGAAGAATGGAAAAAAAAATAATAAAAAGAAAATCTGAATCTACTTATTATAATCTTATTATTATCCATGAATTAAAAAAAATAAAATAAATCAGATCTTCTTTCACTTTAGCTCACCGGAATCACAGTGCCATTTCACACTGATGCATTTCCCATTAGTACAGCCAAACTGGGTCAGCGGTTCACAAGTTGGGAAATCTGAGGAGGACACAGAAACAACAAAATCAAAGCAGAGAAGGGCAAAGGATACTCCCTTCCAACTTCACT
>NW_025048519.1:0-3711 GCF_018831695.1 Puntigrus tetrazona | reverse complement strand
AGTTGGGAAATCTGAGGAGGACACAGAAACAACAAAATCAAAGCAGAGAAGGGCAAAGGATACCCCCTTCCAACTTCACAAGTCAACGTTGGGCCTATGCCAGAAGAAAATGCGAGCAGAATAATAAAAGCTTAGATTACGCCTTCAACTAACAACTTTTCACCGCCAAGAACAACAAACACGGAGTTTGCTTCAGCTGAACTTTGCACCGTCTGTCTTATCTCCCAAGAGACAGAAGCGCTAACCTGCCTCACGCGCCTTTCCACATAAACCGACAGTGGCGTTTCACCGCCTTTCAGAATTAAACATGCATTAGAAAAGACGCTCCCTGGTTACTGACAGGAAGTATGCGGCAAACTGACATCGACTCCTGATAGAGAGCGAGCGAGCAGCCGTGCGCCGCCACGTGCTGCGACTTCACGGCAAAAAGGCCGACGCTCGACATTTCTCAGACGGCGCACGCTCGGCTTTCCTGTGCCAGCTTGATTTTGATTTAAGGAAGCCAAGCATAAACTTTAATTACTCTATACCCGGCCTGTGTGTGTGTGTGAGAACCGAAGCGACCCTGGAACGTTACCCGAGGAAATTTAAACGGTAATAAGATGCGACGACTAACAGAGGAGAAAGCTTCAAACGCACACTTCATCCCTCAGAGGAAGAGAGGTGGAGATCTGCTGGTATTTCTCACCTCTCATTTACACGAGCTGAACGGTGCTGTCGCAGACGACGTGAACCGTCACAACGGGTTTATGGCAGGCCGTGGAGCTCTGAGATATTCAAAGCATGGTAATAAGCAGCATTATATCACGCAAAGCTATTCATTGTTTGTTGTTTTCAATATTTAACGATAATTTCCTTTACTTATCTTCATGTTTACGATGAGGATACAAGGAAGCCGCTCGTATCATGCACTTTTTGAAAGAAATTGGTAATGAATACATATCAGAGTTACTCCGACCCAAAATGAAAATTTTGTCATTAAGCACTTACACCCGTGTCCTTTCAAATCTGTAAAAGCTTTGTTTGTCTTCAGATCACAATTTAAGATATTTTGCAGTACACAGAAAGTGTACAGAGTTTGTGTCCAGGATGTCCACGGTGACGTGGAGAGACACAGAGGAGACAAATTGTTGAATAAAGTTGATATTTTCTTCAATAAACTCAGATTGAACCACTGATTGCAGATGGACTATTTTTGACGATGCCTGTCATACTTTTCTGGACCTTGATAGTGATTAATGACCAAAATTTCATTTTGGAGTGGAGTAACCCTTGCTATAAAGGCTTTTTATTGGAAATGAAGAATCCTCAATATCCACAGAAAAATCCCATTCCACAACGAGTTCTTTAAAAAAATATATTATTACACCACGTCTCCCCCGGACATGACCGTTGTTGTTTTATGCTACGCCACAACAACTAAAGGCTGTCTACGCTGGATGCGACAAAGAGACTGTTGAAAATTATTTTAAATTTGTGTCAATATGTCATAAATGGAACATGGCAGTAGTTTTCTGTCGGGATTTGTGAAAGCAATGGTTTTATTTAATTACATTTATTTAAATGTAAAATGGTCTTCAAAAAAAAATAAAAAGGAAAACCAAATTGATTCTTCTACTGAATCTTTAAATTCTTGAAAAGAAAGGTGTATTATTCACACTGATGGTTCTGTGAAGAAAGAAATGTACTTTAGTACTAATTTACATTAAATAGTCAAATTGCTACTGTGTAGTAATCAAATGCAACAAACAAAAATGCTGAAAAAAATAGAACAAATATTAATGCACAATAAATAACAAGAGTATCACATCAATACTAGTGCTGTCAAAAGTCTAATCATGATTAATCTCAAGCAAAAGATTTTTTTTTTATATAATATATGTATGCGTACTGTGTTTATTTATTATGTACATATATAAATACACACACATAAAGATCTGAATGCATACACATTTATATATTTACATTATTATAAATTATATTATATAGTCCTTATAGGCATTCCATGAAGAACCGTCTGGAACATTTCCATTGCTTACAAGTTTCTTCAAAGTGGGGAAAAAGATTCTTTAGATTATTAAAGAGTTAGTCACATTGAGAAATGAAAGAACTGTTGACTAAAAGGTTCACTAAAATAGCTTCTCCGTGATGTCTCTGTGTATTCAGTCGAAATATTGTTTGACGAGCTGACTTTAAGGCGTCTGCTTGTTTCAAACTCTACTGAGGACAGTCGCATCAAATGCAAGTGTGAAGACACATCGTGATTTTGTACTTCGTTTTCATTTTGGCGGCTTAATGTGAGAAACTGTTATATATCAATTCTATATAATACTGTGTGTGTGTCTGTGTGAGTGTATGTGTGTGTCATTATTGATAAATCCTAACTGAATACAAATGTTCTTACAAAAAATAGGAAATATTACTGACCCCAAACTTTTAAACAATAGTGTGAATATGCAGACTTTTTTGTTATACTGTATTTACTACGCTGCATGTACTCAACTGATTGGTTGCCAAGCGCCAAAGAATTTCTATAACTCTGCTCACCCATTGGATTATTTTCACAGAAGAATGCAGAAAACCATCCAATAGGGTCACATGTGATCGTGACAGCAGCAGGTGACCTTCACAGCTCAAATCAAAGCAGATTGTTGTGAACGAAGTGTGTGACCTCTGCGAGCGCAAAAGCATCAAAAGATATCAAAGAGGCAACAACAGAGGAAATCTGAAAACAGAACAGGCCCTTTTCTTTGTTTGCGTGAGGATGCTACAGAAAACACTTCAGATCTATGCCATCGTTTTGTCTGGGCTCTAAAAAGCTTGTCTTTGTTGTTAAAAGCCTCAGGCCATCGGATTAAACTGAACTCAAAACAGCACATCTGACCTTGTTCTTTTGTTTTGAGAAACTACAACGGGCGTATTTCATGAACAGAAGATGTATCTGGAAAACGATTGATGCGTTCAGTACATGGTTTTTGCACGGACACGCAAGGCAGGATCTCGATAAGAAATCAAACACAAGCAATAAAGAAATAAAGCGTGGTTTCTGAATCGAGTTTCAGCGCAATTAGCCATTAATGACATGCTTAAAGTATACAATAAGATAAAATACTGTACTACGGATTGATAAAAAGCCTCTAATTGAAGTATATTGAGGCTTGACGATAAAAGAGACCAGAAAAATTAGGATGGCAAAGATAAAATATGGAAATACAGATAGAGGAACTTCAAAGCGCTCTGTGTGAGGAAGACTCACCACATGACGAAGACTCATCCGACTGATCCCCGCAGTCATCATCACGGTCACAGCGCCAGTTCTCTGGGATGCAGCGTCCATTCTCACAGGGAAACTGGCCCGGCTGGCAGGTTTGGGCTGTGGGGAGCAAAAAACACGGACATTAAATCACACCTGAATGGATGTGTTCAATCTCACTCCTGCATCTTGTATAAAACCCAAGTAAGGTCATCAGAGTGCTTGAAAAGATTGTTTGCAGCCTTGAACAAACCACTTAGATTTTTATAAATATCTTTTAAGACAAAACAATGCTTTTATTTATTTATTTTTTTAATTTTAAGATTTAACAATAGCATTCAAAATGTTAGCGATTTATTTTAAAAATAAATAAAAGTAGGGTTTAAAAGTTTATTTATTTAAATATACATTTAGAGAATAATAAGAAATTATTACTTTATAGAATAATTAAAATGTAC
>NW_025048518.1:0-1921 GCF_018831695.1 Puntigrus tetrazona | reverse complement strand
GTTTGTTAGTTATAATTGTTTTATGTTATGTTGTAGTTATAGTGTGTATATATTTATGTTGAAATCATAGGTTTTACATATCTTTATACAAAGGAAATCATTTAGCACAATGGAACGTGTAAATTAAAACAGTACAAAACTTATTAAAAATATATTGCCTTGCATTATATAGGCATAACATTAGTATATTATTGTAATATTGTATTTTTGTAATAAATAAATATTTTATTTTAATTGAAAAAGGTTTAATTTACTATTTTTCCTATATATAAGCAATGTAAAAAAATATTTTTGCAAAGAATAAACAATTCTTACATTCTCTGTTTGTGTTTGTTACTATGAAACATTAATTACAATATAATAATATAACATTTTTATTCAAAATGTATGTATTTTAGATTTACATATTTTTTTAAAGAAAATAAAATAATAATTAAATAATTAAAAAGACAAATAGTACATAAAAACATTTCAATTAAATTAAATTAAACCTAAAAAATAAAACCTGAATTCTATCTTATTATATATAAAATCTGTCTGAACACTACAGGACTGAATCCACCCCCTCCAAAAAAATCCAGAATTTCCTTTGACAGATAAAACGACTGTAAATTACAAGCTGACACGAACTCTCCTTCCCTTTCCCTACTCTCCCAAACACTTGTCATTGATTTCCTCCGAATTCTCTTCCTTTTAGAGATTAGATTAGAAAATTGTATTACCCACAAAGGAGAACTTTGTCTGTAGGCTATCTAAATTAAATCGACCGCTGCCTGTTGGCGAAATGTGAGGAATTTGTCTCCAGCCCTTTTATCAAGCGGCACGATACGGCTCCGACAACGCGACGAGACATAAACACAGCATCTTTACGGCCCTATTGATGTTTCGGATTACGCGTTCATCCCAATCTCAGGATAACCCTCAAAGGAGGAGACAGCTCGGACGAGGTCTTCTAGAGATTAAGACATGGTTCAATCTAGAAGCGAGTTAGATGCAGGATCCCTTCCAGGAGGTGTAACCTTGTCCGACTCGGTCATCCGCGACCGTCGACCCAACGCGAGACGTAGAAACGTTCGCAAAGGGCCCGAAACAGATGTGTGTCAGTTTAAATCCCACAAAGTGCATGATGAATTACGCAGGCGAACCTAGATTCGTTTTTTGCGCAGTCGCTCCGACCGGAGGGAACGTGTGACATGGGCCCGTACCGGCGGGAAATTATAAAGGGGGGTGTCGCGTAAGACTACCACTCCTCTCGAAGCGACGTATTCTCAGATGACGCTAGCTTTGAGCGCGAGTAGCCTACAGCGAGCAGCGTGTCTCCCAGCGGTGGGGCCGCTCGGTGAGGTTGTTTCGGATGGCTGGGCGCGTGTAAGGGGCCGTCCATGTAGGACAGGGCTCCAGAGTGAAGCTCACCCGAGCAGGTGCGGTTGGACTCATCTTCGTTGCTGCCGCAGTCGTCGGTGCCGTCACACAGCCATCTCTTCGGGATACAGCGGTTGTTCAGGCATTTAAATTGGTCCGCTGGGCAGCTGCGATTGGCTGAGGAGAAACAAACGGCCTGTCAATTGGCAACGCAAATAAAAATCTGAAAGCATCTGGGCGTCCGAATGTTTTGCGATGTGTCGTACTAACACACCGCGGCGTATTGTATCCCACAATGCAATGTGCTCAACTTCTGTATCACATGTGAAATGAAAAGGCTTCTGAATGATCAGCATGATCGATGTTCAATGTTTTTTCCAAAACAAAAAATAACTGTACTCTTAAAATATGGCAAAATGTACCATTCATAATTTTAATTTCATTAAATATTAAGAATAACATAACATAATGCAATATAATTAGTGCTGTCGAGCGATTGGTCACATACAAAATTTAAAAAATTGTTTGCGTAATATATGTGTGTGTTCTGTGTATATTT
>NW_025048517.1:0-1008 GCF_018831695.1 Puntigrus tetrazona | reverse complement strand
ATAGACTAAATAAATATAAATGTAATTGATTTGTATATTTTTTATTTCATTTTTATTAATAAAGGCATAAAACCCAACATTTACATCAATAAAAGCATTAAATAAAATCTTGCATTATATAAAGTTATTGTATTATATACATTAGCATTTGTGTGTTTGCATTTTTATAGATCTGGTTTAGATAATTGTTACAGATTTTTTATGGTCACAGTCTTTGTTTCGTTAGGTTTGTGGTTGGGTTACAAAAGTGTGAGAAGACCTACAGCAGAGGAGCGGATCTTCATCGCTGCCGTCTGAGCAGTCATCATCCCCATCACACTTCCACGAGAGCTGGATGCAGCGCTGGTTCTGGCACTGAAACTCTGCCGGGCCGCAGCGCTTTGTCTTACTGACCTCTGATGGAGCTGAAAAGGGCAGGAACAAGATGTTAGAGAAAGCACACACACAAACGTCTTCTCTTTGTCTTTTATACACATACACACACACACACAGACGCTGGAGTTACAATTGCAAACTAAAACAAAGCATAAATGAATAAAACATTTGATTAAAAAACGATAAATGCGCTTTTATATAAAAATCTGACAAAACGCAACAAAATTACTAAAACTTTACCTAAAATTGAAAACAGAAAATATAATAATTCAAAATATTAACCAAACTATAATAGATACACTAAAATAACTCTGGCATACCAGTTTATTATTATTTGTTGTTGTTCATTTGATGCCACTAATTACAAATGATATATTTTTTTTTAAAATAAAGCCTTTTTTTAATCATTTCTAGTATATACCCCTGCAGCACTTAAAATTTCATGATGTTTTTTTGTGTTAGTTTTTTAAACATATTTTTAATGTTTAATGCTAAATGCAGTTAGTAGCACTGTTTAAACAAACATGTTTTATGTGTAACGTATGTGACGATTATCACCGTAGTTGCTGAATTACTGACGAAAAAAAAAAGTAAATTGCTCTGAATTAGAATTAAGTAAATTCTACTTCCGTT
>NW_025048516.1:0-12354 GCF_018831695.1 Puntigrus tetrazona | reverse complement strand
CTTACTGACCTCTGATGGAGCTGAAAAGGGCAGGAACAAGATGTTAGAGAAAGCACACACACAAACGTCTTCTCTTTGTCTTTTATACACATACACACACACACACAGACGCTGGAGTTACAATTGCAAACTAAAACAAAGCATAAATGAATAAAACATTTGATTAAAAAACGATAAATGCGCTTTTATATAAAAATCTGACAAAACGCAACAAAATTACTAAAACTTTACCTAAAATTGAAAACAGAAAATATAATAATTCAAAATATTAACCAAACTATAATAGATACACTAAAATAACTCTGGCATACCAGTTTATTATTATTTGTTGTTGTTCATTTGATGCCACTAATTACAAATGATATATATTTTTTTTTAAAATAAAGCCTTTTTTTAATCATTTCTAGTATATACCCCTGCAGTACTTAAAATTTCATGATGTTTTTTTGTGTTAGTTTTTTTATTTTATTTTAAACATATTTTTAATGTTTAATGCTAAATGCAGTTAGTAGCACTGTTTAAACAAACATGTTTTATGTGTAACGTATGTGACGATTATCACTGTAGTTGCTGAATTACTGACGAAAAAAAAAAGTAAATTGCTCTGAATTAGAATTAAGTAAATTCTACTTCCGTTATTCCAATTTAACTTCCTGTGTGTCCAACTAAAATGTTTACATTTACATTTAGTAATTTTATCCGAAGCAAAATACTAGGGGCAAAATAATAATCGTTCAGAATTCAGTGAAATATATGAAAATATTATGGAATACCAGCTATTTGGATTTGTGTCGAATGAGAGAGGTAGGATACACGAGCACAAAGCTCTTTTAGTCTTTAAAGCGTGCTCCTTGGTCAGTCAATGTGAGAAACGATTTGTTTTCAAGTGCACGCTCGCTGTTTTCCGCTGGTGGTTATTAAACAGCATTGCCTTGCTCCTAGTACCCCCTTCTGGATAGGTTTTTTTTTTTTCTTTTGATTATATAATAAAAGAAACAGGAATAGAGCAAGCAAAAAGTGGTGAAAAAGTTATGCTTAAACCACGTACGCACACACTTCTGCCATATACTTATGATGACACTTGGAATAAAAAGTTAGCAAAGTCGTGGAGTCACATGTACAGAATCCACATGAGTTTACAATGGATTTGAGGCCAAGCCACACGCAACCGCAAACACAGTTACAGCCAAACCGCAGGTTGAGCGGAGACATTAACATCCCCCGCTGGAAATGGAAATCAATGGACATATTCAGCTTAACATAAACATATCTGATCTGTTGTCATATTTTCCACAAACCGCCACCATTATTGACTAGCCTGTGGGTGCCAATACAAAATCTGCATGTTCTGCTCTACCACATACCACTTGTAAACCCCAGAATAACAATCAATTACATCAGCCCTAACCACGCGTGATGCAACAAGTTTTCAGTGGCCAGTAATGTTTCTGTCGCTCATATTGTGCAAATTATTGCTCATATATCATATTATGCTTGCATAATAATTATAAATGACTAATAGGGGCTCACATGAACAGGTGACGTTATCTTTCTCCAAATGCTGGCCATCTGCGCAGGCGCATATGCGACCTGCAGGCGTAGCAAGGCATAGAGCCGAAGAGCCGCAGCCACCGTGATTTGCCGAACACTGGTTATTACCTGAGGAAACAAACACGAGGAAAGATAAATGAGATATTTAATGCAATTTGGAGACATACGTCGTCGAAGAAACCCCAAATTTTTCATATTATGTTTATGTTAAAAATGTGATAGAGAAGCTGCGCTTGTTAGGTAGCTACAATATAAAATCAATACATACCCATGTAATTATATTAAAACAATTTTGTGCGGCTCTAAATCAATTAAAATTTTTATTAGGGTGACAAAATATAAATGTGACCTTAGAACACTAAACCAATCGTAAGTGTTACTTTGTCGAAATTTTGAGAATTATACATCATGTGACAGCTGAATAAAATAAGCTTTTAATACATAAGCAGACAAATTATAGTCCAAATTATATAATAAGAAAATCATCTTTAAATTCGTCCAAAAGAAGTTCTTGGCAATGCATATTACTAATCAAAAATACATTTTTGGGATATATTTACGGTAGGAAATTTACAAAATCTCTTCATGGAGCATGATATTTACTTAATATCCCTGATGATTTTTGGCGTAAAAGAAAAAAAAAGATGAGTGAGTTATGAGTGTTTTTGTGGTCCAGGATCACAAATGTATACTAAATATGGACATAAAGCAAAAACAAACAAACATCCCCCACCCCTGCATATTAATAATAATTATTTAGAAAAAAAATACACACTTCATATTTAAAGATATTTTATTATTTTAATGACATTTAAAGTATTATACTTTCAGGAAAACATTTGCAATGGGTTTGTAAAAGCTGTTTTATGCATGTTTTGGCCTGCTTTTTTGCATTGGCATATTTGGACAGTTCTTTTTGCTTCACTAAACAGACCGTTAAGAGAGCACTACTCATCCTCTAATTACACAAATATCTCATTAAAAGAGGTTTACAAAATTGATAAAACTGATCTGAGATGTCTCGCCACTGAAAATTAGAAATTTTAAATTCACTAAAAGTTTTAAATGTTATGATGCAACAAAGCCTCTTTTAATGTCCTGTAACATTGGCAGTGTGATACTTGGTCCGAAACACTTTTGCGAAACAAATTATTCACAGAGGTTTCAAAGCTTTACGAAGCGTCGCTTCAAAAGCTAAATGTAACTGTACTTAACTCTTAAGTAAACCGGTGAATCATTTAGTGGACATCTTTAGATTGGTTTAGATTTTAGAAATCATTTGAACAAGTTACGTTAACGATATCAGCTTATGCTTTCTCTCGTGTTTTATTACTCTACACACTACCCAAGGAACAGGATCATGAGCGTTAAACTAAATGTGTTGCCACAGACTTCAACTAACAGCATGTCCAAGCACTCCAAACGAACAATTAAATGCTTTTTCCAATGCAAATAGCTCTCCCAGTGAAGCCCAGCATCCAGAGAGAACATGAAATGCCATGCTCAGAGCTTCTTGTCCAATGAATATTGATTTTTGCTCCATTAAAATCAATAATGCAAGTATCTGGCATAGACTCCCAGTGAAGAATGGCATCAATTGGACTCTACGGGACATGTGTCCACTGATTTATCTGCAGAGATTAATGCAGATTAAAGCGGATCATGTTAATTGAACAAACAGTGCTTTTCGCTTAAAGTTGCTAAAATATCATAATGCATATTGCACAGTGCATAGTGCAAATTACCATATATACAAATCATTTATACTTAGATAAACATGAATGTCAATGTCATTTTAGGAGGAGAAGCTGATATGCAGATATGAAAAAGTCTCTTTTTTTTTTCCATAATGCATTTACCGAAAAAGGCAAAACCGTTCAGACATCTATATAATTTCCTGAGGGATTCTCTAAACATTTTATGTGAATACGAGACTGTAAACTGAAACCACTGACCATTTCATAGAACAACATTTCTGTGCAAATGATACCCAGCTCACTCTCAATTGTCAAGTCAGGCAAAAAAAATGAGTCATAACAAGCTAATGTAGCATAACGCGACAACAACTCTCCTGAACAGAGTGAAGCTTGTAAAATGATAAATAGTGAACATTAGACCATTTGCCTTACTGATATACTTGTAACATCCGCTTAGCATCGTTTTAACTTACATATTGAGTGACATATCAATAAAGAGTTAAACAATACACGCTAACCATTAAATGCGAAATTACACACAATTCCTTAATGAATGCTGCAACAGCAGGACATGTTTAGTAAAGTTTAGATTTCATAAACAAAGGCTCATCATTTCCACTAAAAGCTAAATGCACTAGCAGGTTATTTTATATTCAGCAGAGTTCCACTTGGCTGCATTAGCTTAGCGTGTGAATTCACTATCCAATGTTGAGTGCTTCAGTGGGCAGTGCCGTCCCCCACAGTGTTTCAGACCCCCTATGTTGCACACTGACAGGTGCTTACAACTGCCAATAGCTTTAATCGCAGGTGCCGAAATTATGCACCGAACATCTGGTCAACATCAGTAGCGCAGCGTAAACATGATTTTCAAGCTGTTTGTTAAGAACAACAGAATATGAATTACAACCGTCAACCACCTTGAAAAAGCTTCCAATATCTTCATTATTCCCTGAAATCTCATTTGGATACCTTTTTGAGACCCATTTGTGTATTTTTAAACTGGAGAGTTGCTGTACCTTGGTTTGTCTTTTTGTTAAGCAGGTCATCGAAGCTTTAAGCAACGATTGGGTCGATGCTGGCTTGCCATTGGCTGGCTGTCATTAAGAATGACATTTAGTATCTCTACCAGATGCAACATATGAGTAACTCTACAGGAGCCGCCACAGCGATTAACCTTGGGCAAAAAATTGTAGACCAAAATGAACATTCATCATCACCCTCAGTCACCTTACTAGATTACAACACCAATAACGTCTAGAACTATGAGGTCAGTTTCAATCAAAGCCATTTTATCCCATGAAGTAAAAGTTAAGCTATCAAATATAGCAGTTTAGGGAAAGAAAATGCATGCAAAAGTCACCATCAGTCATGTAATTTTGTCTTTGTAAATGACCCTGTAATTTTGACATAGCCATTTCTGCACAGCAGGGCAATGAAGAACAATGTCACAAAACTGAGTATAGGCACCAAAAACTGCACAGTTCCTCAGAACAATTGCTTGTCACTGGAGACATAATAGAAATCTGGATCCAGAACCTCAGAATGACAAATCATACAAATTTCCAGCAAGTGCCTTTAAATTAGCATTTAAAATATGAAAGAAGTTAGGCTTATTTGATCTGGGCTCCAAAAATGCTTGGATCATGAAGTCTTAAGGTTAAAATTACCATTAAGTATCCTACTCTGGGAATATCCGTTGAAAAGCATTTATTCAAATTCAGGGTCTTGCGGGTGTGGCATTAGTTTCTAGAATGTTCAGCTGTTTAAAAGGTGAAGGCATATGGGGCAATACATTTCATTTCCATATATTGTACGGTGTACCAAGTGTGTGCCAACACAGGATTTGGCCTCGAGGCAAAACTATGGGATGATGATATATAAAGAATCAGACCGCCCCTCAGAACTCGGGCGAATTAAATCTTAGAGTTTCTGGAAGACGGTCAATAGCTAGACATCAAAGTTCCTTCTATATCATTGCAGCCCTTGGCAAAACTTCAAGAATTCATTATGGCTTAAAATCTACAGCATACATATTCATATTTACCTTTCTGGCTCTGCGGGTCATACACCTGAATTCCAAAGAGAGGCGGTCTTTCTGCCCGCATTAGAGCAACATCACTGGACGACAAATCCAGACGGAATATTGAGGCGTTCATGTAATCTGTCCAGAATATGTAATTCTGGAAATGCGCAATCCCAAATGGATGATTCAACTCTTTCCCGCTGTACATGACCTGTGAAAAGTAGATCGGATTTGTGAGTCACAGGGAAATATTGAGATGAACATAGAGAGGAAACGGAGGTGTCTGAGAACTAAAGAACTGACTCACTCATTTACTAACCGTTCTGTGGCTGCCATTGAGGTAGATTTTCTCAATGTGGTCATAGTAGGCGTCACACCAGTACATGACGCTGGAGGAGTGGTCCAGAGTTAGGCCATTGGGCCACAGCATGTTGGATGTGACGAAGATCTGACGCTGAGATCCATCCATCCAGGCCTTCTCTATCCTTCCTCTGCTGTCAATTAACTCATCCTCCTCCCAGTCCGTCCAATACATCCATCTAAGAGACCAATTGAGAAATATCTTTAAAATCATGGCATCCTGGTGTCTCAAGGATGGGAAAATCTCACTTTGGAGATCTACTGTCCTACATAGTTTAGCACCAATCAACAAAAAGGTCTTCATGTAATCTTCAAGACTTTGGTTGGATGCTTCAGGTGTGTTTAATTAGGGTTGGAGAAATTCTGGCCCCGTAGATCTACTGGCCTACAAAGTTTATCATCAACCCTAATCAAAAACGTCTGCTTGTAATCTTCAAGACTTTGTTTAGATTTTTCAGGTGTGATTGATTAGGGTTGGAGAGACTCTGGATCTGGACTGTACTGCAAATATTAGAACCAACCCTAATCAAATACACCCTGCTTGTATCTGTCAAGTCTTTGGTTAGATTTTTCAAATTTGTTGGATTAGGGATGTAGCTCATGCTGCATTTGATTTACTTTGCAAGTCAGATGTTGGATCTGAGAATGGCTTTACCCCCAAGTGGGCCGTGTTCCAGTACAGAAGTCAGATAATCAAGATGGATGTGTTCTTTGTTAGCAATACAAGTCAAATAAAAGATAATGCCATAGTTTCATGTTCACAAATAGAGGTGGATAGTACTATGTGCACCACTGAGTTTGAAATGAAGACAAACATAAGTGCTATCAAACTATATTTTATTTCTGTTCTGTACAACCATATTGGATTGTGAAGTTGGGCTAGTTAGGGCTTTGGGAGGGCGCTCAATTACAGGAAACTTGGAATTTCCAACTTCCAAGCACAAATGAAATGCAACATAAACATTGCTGAATCACGAAGGCCAGAGTTTCCCACAGTTTTAGTTGGCAGCATAGCCAAGATTAAAAAAAAAACAAAAAAAAAACACCATTGTGTTGTTTCTGGAAAATATAGCTAATTAGGCTTTTTGAGCTAGTTAAGAAGCTAAGCAGTGACACCAACATCCAATACTATGCACCATGTCATAAACCAGAACTAAAGACAACAGGGTAAAAAAATTCAGCCAGTTTTAGAACATTGTTGCTGGTCAAACGCAGGTGCACCAGTTACCAGCATGATGCACCAGTTCAAGTTGGTTAAATTAGAACATTAAGTTTAAAAGTCAGTTAAAAAAGGTAAATTAATTTTATTTTAATCAGGACTTTTTAGGACGCGTTACTCCTCAGTTAACTGCTAGTTGGTCAAACTAGTTCTTGAGACACTGTCTTAACATACTAGTTAAATTTATACAACTGGTCCCGGGTTAGGTCATTGGTGCCTTCTAAAAGACAGCTCACCGTAAAATAATCCTTTAAAATTATTGAATACAATATCTACACCTAACCATCTAAAAAAATAGAATTGTATGTTTTTATTAATTCATTAGTCAAAACGTTTTGTTTTGAACTTTGTACAAGGTCCTTGTATTTCAAGTTCAAATCGCTCACATTTCACAACATAAATTTAACACTGTGACACGGCCTTGCGCATTTGAACGAAGCCTAACATAACATGACAGAGGGAATTGACCCCCCCCACTCATATTCAGTGACCTGTTGAATAATTCACGAGACAGGGCTTTGAGTGACAGCACCTGCTGTGAACAGGCAAACCAGGCGAGTGATGGAGACTGAGAGCAAATGCGATCAGGACCCAGAATCATAACAGCTAATCCTCCATCTTATCATGTTAGCGCAGACAGGAAATGACATGCGTACATGGGATACAGAAGGACAGACACGGTAAAGGACAGTTTTTAGAGAAGGAAATGGGATTTAAAAGGGGAGAGATTAAGCTGGGATAGGTATTGGATATTCAGCATACCGGCAGCTAAAGCTTAAGCGGTGATCCGAAGAAAAAAAAAAAACTTAGACTGTTTGAAATTTTAAACCAATTTCTAGTAACACAATTACAGATTAATTGCAGATTAAAACTGATTACTGGTAATTATTCCAAAGACTCCAGGTCTTATTTGCAACTAAATTATCTAAAATTTTAAGACACCGAAGCTATTAAAAACTGACAACCCAATCCAGAAACCCATTACGAGGATAAACATGTCACATGGAAAGAAGTCACTAAAATATAAGCAGAAACTGGAACCTGCCTTTTAAACTTTTAAACCTCTTATGTCAGGCTTCACCGTTCTGCCAAGGCAGCGATTTGCAGTCATGGAGTCTCCATATTCCCTTTAAGCCTTTCCATCTGAGCAATGACATCGAATGAGGATGTTCGCATTAGCTCCCTTTAATACAACAGCACATCTGCTACTTCTTGTCTTAGATGTAAATTAACAATATTACTGAATAAATGTGTTCTTTAGAACTTTGTTGTAATTATTCAGTGCTACAGTATATATCAATGTGTCATGGTTTTACATTGTTTTTAAACAGATGGCATCTGGACGATGACACTATAATATATTTACCATGACACTTTAAAATATACCATGCTTCTGAAATTTAGGTACTCCAAGATACTGTTATTTTTGTCTTTATCAGTGTTTTGACTTTATTATTTCCTACATATTATAATAATACCTCACATATCATTTAGTGCTTTTAAAGGAACACTCGACTTTTTTTGGAAATAGACTCATTCTCCAACTTGATATTTTTCCTATTTAAACTTTTGTATATATACAGGAGCATAGTTCCTAATCATATTGGCTTATAAAATCTAAATTTTCGCCAGTCTTAGTACACAACTTTTGATGATGAAATAGAGAAGAATAGACAACAGTCTTCCTAAAATATAAGTCACTTAATATTATCTTTTGTATAAAAGAAAAGTTATAAAACTATTATATAAATTCTATTCAACACTGCACATTGCAAACTCTCTTAAAAAGCTGTTACTCTCTCTAGTTCATCAAACTTTCATTATAATGAAGCTCTCAACATCGTACACTGAATCTATTAGTTACATAGTCTCTACACTTCAATTGTTACCATGAATGACAAAAGCTGCAGTCTGCTTTCACGATCCTGAGAAGCATTTCTATTGACTGTAGTCTACAGTTTTTGTGGCAAATAAAGTTATGTGCAGAACTGGGATTGCTTTCGTATAGTCTTTAAAATGGATAAAATATGAAAATCACATTGGACTCCGAGCCCCCCCATTTCAATCCCAACCCCCATTTCCAGACCTGAATTAATTTCTTGATGAAATCTCTAAGCGCAAAGGGCAAACATCCTGCCCCCATTGCACTCTAAATGGCTGGATTTCATCCAAGGCTTTAACAGACTGAAATCCCTGCAGAAGAATCTTTTAAATGCTTCTGTAAGCAGGAAAGGTATCATGGGCTTACCCATTTAGTGGATCCACAACAATGGCCCTGGGATGAGACATATTGCCTTCTAAAAGCGTTCTCCTGGTCTGCGAGGGCCGGTCCAGCCCAGCCACGCTGATGGTCTTTCTATAACCGTCATTTGTCCAGAACAGGTTATTACCTATCCAGTCCACCGAAATACCCTCAACATTATCTAGCTCTGGAGAAAGAGAGAGCAGAAAGAAATTGAGAAAATGTTGTTCTTTTAGCCTGATAACATCAAAGACAACTCAATTAATCACTGTCCTCCTCTAATTCTTCCCAGCGAAATTATGCGGTATCGACCGGTGAGCTTCCCTGACGACTGAATTGCACAAAATGTATGATAAATAACTTCCCATTTTGAAAACAACGGCAACAGAAGTGCTCAAGTACAGGTGGCCTGATTCTACCGTACCATGCCGCATGGTTGCACAGATGATTCATCACCGAGCCGAAGCGAAAATGAGTTCGTTAGAGAATATTTAAGAGCTTTTTTACGCAATAAAACTGCGGTACGCTTTAACAGAATTACACAGGATCCAACATTAATCTCTGAGAATACATAGTAAACATACCGTCCTTAAGGATCGTCTCCCGAGCGGTTCCGTCAATCTTCTGCCGTCCAATTAGGAAGCTTGTGGTGTCGGCAAAGTAGATGTAGCTACTTTCTGCATGGAAATCCAACGCTCTGGGACTCACGAGCCCTTCGATTTGAATCAAATGTTCATCTCCAGACTTGATATTCATATCCAGACCTCTGATAACCCCAGGCCGTCCTTTTCCGTAAAACAGGAACAGCTCGTTCTTTGGTTCTGCGAATACACGATTACCCAAAGTAAACAAACGCAATGGCGTAACGTAATAAGCCTTCTGCCACAGTACTGTCAGAGCTTAATTAATTGACATAATTAGCCTCCGTTTTCAATTCAGTTCTGCAAATTAAAGCCTTTGACAAAAATGTATCCAAAGCGAGAGGCTCAAGCTAATTACATTAGCTTAATTAAAACCAGAATTAGTTCCACTGATTCGATTCTATGGAATCAATCATCTTTTGGTGCAAGCAGTTACATTGTGTTTGTAATTGTATCTGAGTGTGTGTAAGTGTGAGTGTAGAAGTAACTGGGGACAAACAAGGTCCAAAGTGGGGGCAGCAAAGAGACAGACATGTTCGCGCAATGTTTTCAAAATTCATTACTTATGGGCTGCAGTGGAGAGGATGATTGTAATTATTATTAGGTCTGAGATCCAGTGAGATCCAGAGAGACAAGAGGAAGAAACCAGGATGAAGTGATAGAGGAACACAACAAGAACCATTATTTGTTTTTGAACTTTGTTTTTCGAGCCCAAATGATTCCTTTGTGCCACTCCATTGCTCTTAAGTTTTATTTCATAAAGTTTGTTCGCAAGATGTGAGAATGAATTATGTTCAATGTTATTGACTTCCATGTGGGTAAGAGAGACAGGAATTTCATTCTTGTGTGAACTGCTTTAAATAACCATGTCCTGTTCTTGTATAATCCAGTAAATTAAATAATTTACAAATGAATGGTACTTCAACTTATTCATATAACGAATGAATGACGAGTCTGGCTACAGTTCAAAAACAGCTTCACATTCAGTAACACTTGAGATAAAAACAAAACAACTCGATTGGAGGAGCCACATTGAAAACCACTATAAAATAGACGATTTTTGCCCCCATTTGACGCGCATCATTATATATGGATGACACATAGCGGTGATGAATAATATCAATGGATGTAAAAGTGGGAAGTCACCTGATGACACGCCAACACACTCTTGACAACTTCAGAGTAATTCAGAGAAGGTGACAAATTGTCATATCTGGTTTATACAAAAAGGTACAACTTTAAGTAGCAATCATGGTTAGGGTCAAGTATGAAACGCACTTTCTGCCGCAGAACAAAAAACAATGCTACTGCCGCTTTTTATCTTACAATTCAGACTTTTTTTCTTAAAATCCTGAGGGGAAAAATAACTGCACGGTATGAACTCGGAATTGTATGAAAGCCTGTTTCCACCACTGAATAAAAAAAGCTTAAAAGATAATTGTGACTTTTTATCCCCTTGCAATTATGAGTTTATATACTGCAATTCTGACTTTTTTATATAAATATATAAATAGTGAGATTTAAACAAGCAATTCTGAGACAATATAGGGAAACAGTCATAAGCTACTAAAATAATTTTAATAGTGGCAGAAACAGGAAAGTTTTATGGTTAGGGGGTTTATATGCATTGTTAGGCCATTGTTAGGTTATGTTACAATGTCACAATGTTTTACAAATTATTAAATTTTGGGCTTGCTTATGCCAGATCCTGCGGTAATTCACGGTCTGAAAAACTCCTTTTAAAATCTTTTGTCTTCCTTCACACACAACGACACACACACACACACACACATTCTTAGATAGTCAATGAACCTGATGCCAAGAGACAAAACATATCAATTTCCCATGTATTCCGCCCTAATGTGTTGAACGTGGACTATTAATCACAGAAACATGTCCATTCTTCAGCGTCTTGCGGCTCCATAAATTTGGTCATAAATTTCCATTTCGACAAACCCACGAGGGCCATCCATCTGATATACGGTTTCAGATAGCAGCACCTCTTCCATTGGGAATACCCCTAAAACCATTTACATGAGAGACCAGTCTCCCAGAGCTAATCAGACGCCTGGGAGCTCCGGGAGGAAGAGACAGAAAAGAGAGATTGTTTTTTGTGACCCTCACTTTTGCATGACTTCCCGTCGCTGGCAAGGACGTGGCCAGTCCGGCAGCGGCACACGCGTGATTTGTAGTTGTGGCTCAGGAGACAGATATGCGAGCATCCACCCTTTCGTCCGTGTGGGTCAGGGCTGCATGCGTGAGTCCTGACTGAAGAAAGAGAAAGGTCAGTATCAAGAAGCCAGCATTGGAAAATAGCACTGAATATATATATCACTTTAGCCACACTCTAAATGGTTTATAATTTTTCATAGTAAACGTATACCACTAAACATCTGATAAATAGTGCATTATTTAGAATGGTGTTTCACGCAGAGCAGGAAAAACAATGCTACATACAACAGAACAATAAAATGCGAAATGCTCTTTGTGATATTTTGACAACATCATTAGTCACTTTGCGCAGTGAAATGGTAACATAAGATCTAGCCCAGTGTTTCTTCAATGTTTTAGGAGAGTAAAAAATATTATAATTGTGTTTCATGCGCAGAATTGAAAACAAT
>NW_025048515.1:0-5665 GCF_018831695.1 Puntigrus tetrazona | reverse complement strand
GCTAAACTAGGATATTTTGACACAAATTTATTAGCTACTTTTAGCAATATGGCTAAATGCGAATACAAAATTTAACCCAGCGTTTCTTAAATGTTTTAAAGTGAATAAAACTGTGATTAACGAACAGGAAGCAACAAGCAATGCTGCATGACAAAATGCTAACTAGCATGAGTAGCGTAACTAGCATTTGTAGCGTAAGCACAGGAAAACTAATATACGTTAAAAACTCCAATATTTTGACATAAACGCATTATTGTCTTTCTAGTATGGCTGAATGCTAATTTAAAATTTAGCTCTCTGTTTCTTCATTGCTACATAAATGCTAAATGGAGAAAATGCATCTAACTGTGTAGTTAGGTAAACAAAAAATAGGCTAATAAAATGTTGAAGTTGGGTTGAAAACACCATGTTTTGAACTATGTAAAGGACCACATGTCTATTTAAACTCTACTTGACAAAAAGTCACATGCTAATACTAATACTACATGCTAATACTAACCCAATACTAGCTAATTTAGTCCAATGTTACTTGATATTAATGCGATTAAAAAAAAGTGATAGGTCAGTTCATTACAAATGCTTGAAAGCACCCTAAAATCATAAAATCTCTCTTCGGATTTTATTTCTTACACTTGCGACTTTCGCAAAGCTGCGATTTTGCATCTTACAGTGAAACTGTAGTCCTCATTGTAAACTTTTTGGTGATGGAGATTTACCGCTAAACAAAGAACAGGCTTTACTGACGAGATGCGCTTGACTATATCGTGCAATATATTGCCCAGCCCTAAACGTATATTTACACGTAGAAATGCATTAATTTCTTGTATTACAGAAACTGGATCTAATATCATCATTTAAATAGAATTCAGTCCAAAAACATTAAAGCGTATCTATATTTTTAATCTAAGCCATTGCTGATTACATTAGTCACACTCCTACAACGCGTTTACCTGTAGGTTGAGCCAATCTGTGATAAACTCGGACAGCTCTGGCACTTTCCAAAGTGGTAACGGTGTTTGTGTCACTGCTGTTAAAGCGATTTATCCTAAATATGTCCACCTTGCTCTCTCTGGAGGGTTCAGAGCACGTCGCAAACAGGTAATCTTCAAAGAGCGCTAATCCGTACAGGTGCGACACCTAGAAAGAGAAACAGAGGGATGGGGAAAGAGAAAGACTCATCTAGAGGCCATGGCACCTCTTCGACTTAATTCTGAACACGACACAAATGCGTCTGCTTAAATTTGCTTCTTTAATCCATCCAGCTATAGAGCCAGTGTAACATTCGGTGAATAAACAGCAGCCCTGACAGACACCAGTTGAAATATGCAGGGATCTTTGATGTCAACATCTGTGCTACAAATTACCGGCGGGTAGCGTCGAGGCTTTGATTTCGGGGGAAAAAAAGGAGAAAGACTGACATTAAAAACAAATGAGTTAGAGGTGGCGGAGTTCATTTCAGGTTATCTTTTAGTGGCAGCTTTGAGGAAAAAAAAATACCAATATAGCCTTCGATAGAGTCCCAGGGAATATGCTAGAGCTGAGCCTCGCAGGAAATGGATGAACAAATCAATAAAAAAAAAGCACACAAAAGAGTTGTAGTGGGAAGCCAGGACTCTGCAAGGTCAAAACAACTCGATGCTCAACCAGGCTAACAGTTCTGGCTGGGGACAATGAGGCGGTTACAAAAGTGTCAAGGAAAACAAGTCCAAACATTGCATCCATGTGACAAATTTGCATAAACGGCCACAGTTTGGCTGCATGCTTCCTCATGCTTCCGGCGATTTCACAAGTAGGATGTTGATTCTGGAACTATTTTACTGGCAAGAAAGTCTGAGAGGATTTAACAGCGTTTGCCAGGTTAATGTCATAAAACATTTAAAAGGTTTACTTTGTGGTGACTACCATTCAAAAGTTTGGAGTTGATCACATTTGTTTTTGAAATCAGTCTCTTATGTTCATTTTATGTTCACTTTATTTATTTATTAAATATTACAATTCAAAAGAGGTTATTTCTGTTTTTTTGTGTATTTAATTTGTGCGATGCAAAGCTGAATTTCCAGCATAGTTACTCCAGTCTTTACGGTCACATGATCTTTAGGAAATCAGATTTGCAGAAAGATGTTCTATTATTCTCAATGTTGAAAGTAGTTGTAGATTTTTTCTTATTCATGATACATTAATATTTCTAAGGGATAGTTTACCCCCCAAAAATCGCTATTTACATGCATTCATGTCTTTCCAAACGCCTTAGACCTTTGGAAGACAAATTAAGATATTTTTGATAAAATCTGAGAGCTTTCTAACCATGTATAGACAGTAACACAACTGAAATGTTGCAGACCCAGAAAGGTATTAAGGACATACAGTACTTAAAATAATATTTTTTAATTTTTTTGCTGAGTATGGTCATAGAATGAATAAACTTCTTGTGGGATAAGAGTAAACTTAGGTATACAATATAAACCCGAAAGAAGTTGCTAGTAAAAATTACACTAAAATGTTGCAATGACAAAATACTGCACTACATTAAAAAAAAAAAAAATGTTAATATTAGCATTAATATAAAAACTTGATGTTATATTTTACAAAAGAGCAACAATTGGTAATGTTTGTTTTTAGTATGCATAATAGTAACCCTAGAATGTGATCAAATAAAAACTCTTTAAAATAGGTTTTTAAACACATATTATATAAATATATAAATTTAAAAAAAAGTATGAATGAACTATGTACGCCAAAACACATATGACAATATTTACAGTAAGCCAATGTTCATAATTTGTTAATGATGTAAACAAATTATTTGGATATTTTCATATCTGGGAAAAATGTGGGCTTAAATTGTTTAATTTAAAATAAAGTTACTCACACTATGTTTGCATAGTATCATAAAAAATGTTGAAATGTTATTGTGGCCTTAGAATAAGATGCATTGCAAACCAAAACTATAGTTGATCAATTAAAGGTCTGACTGTGTAAGATACGGTTGACAGGAAGGTTGTTCCGCAAACAAAGATTTTTGTATTCACAGCGACCACCACTGCTGCCAACAATTCAAGCCATCGCTGTGGAAACTCTGAAAACCCTGCAGTACGTTGACTGGGTGTCAGTACTTAGCATGAAAAATGTCTGAAAATCATACAAATCTTGTAAACCATGAACACCTGCGCGCAGGCAGTTTCCAAAAGGGATAGAAGGAATCTGTAACACACTTTTCTTAAATATCGCATCAGGCTATTAGTTAACTCCAGATGTCTCTTAAAGCTGATAAACAACCGTGGATGGATTATCTATTGTTTTTGAGAAAAATGCACGGGTTTGACAGTACCCTTGGCCCGTACTATGAACTATGGATGAAATTTATACTGAATTTATGAAGCTATGAATTTTGTATCACCATACTTTTGGGCCTGTTCGAGGGGAGAGGCCAAACTTTATAGCCTTCAAAATAAACTGCTTTAAGAGTTATTCAAAGGGGCATCATTTATCACAGCTTTACTGCTAACTATTAAGGCAGCTGGGTAAAAAACAGGCAAGGACTTCTTTCAGATAGCTTAGTTTAATAGAGGTCACCAATCTTTGCCCGTCTAAACTTTCTTATGCTATCTGGAACAGCATAAACAACATGTTTACCACCTATTTGGTGATTCACATGCAAATGGAAACACATCTTATGTTGTGTTGGGATATGCCCAATTTTATACAATATGGTATGCTAAACTCAGCACACAAAACGTTTATGCCAAACCTTGTACGACAATATTAACAGTAAGCCAATATGTTTGTGAAAAACAGTTTGCCATAAAAATAGTATGCTCGAATTTAGAGGATTCGAAAAATAGTACGCCAAAAGAGTAGAATGTGCAAATTCTGATTATATGCGAAAAATAAATAAATAAAAAAATGTCTGAATTGCTAGTATTTAAAAATACTATGCCAAAAAAGTACTTTCCGAATTTATGATATAAATAGATAACCAAAAGATTAGTATGCACGGCAATATTAACATCAAAATTCATAGATTTGAGAAAAAGTAGTATGTTCAAAGTCATAGTATATAAAAAAAACATGTAAAGTATAGTCCAAATTTACGTAGTACCCCAAAAGAGCAGCTAGTCCAAATTCATAGTATTTAAAAAATAGCACGTCAGTAAAGTAGTATGTCCGAAGCCATGTTACTCAAACAAGTGAAACAAAAGAGTATTAGGTTCATCGGTATTAACAATATGCCAATATTCTTAGATTTCAAATTCACAGTAAATGGAAAAATTAAAAGCACGCCAAGTATAGTTTAACATTACAGCAAAATTCGTAGTTTGTGACAAAAAAATAGTGTGTGCGAATCCATTTTGTATTTCGTATCTGAATTTGCAGCATGTACAAATTCATAGCTATCAAACAATAGTTTGCAAAAAACTGTGCGCCAGAAAAGTAGTATGTTAAAGTATATGAAATTATAGCATTTTAAAAAGTACGCCAAGTGTAGTATGTCAGAAATGTGTGAACTAATATCTAAAAAACGAAATGCGGCCTACTACTTCTACAGAGATTCTGGATTCGATGGATTCGATTCGAATAAATGGAAGTTGACCCAACTGGTTGACGTAGGCAGATGTAGTATATGAATTTAATTCGTACTTCCATTTTCAGATTACATGCTTTCATGTACCGCATACTTTTTTCAAACCAAATGTAGTACCTACTACACATGTCCGCAATTTGGTAAGCGACTTTGTACGAACAAACCAAGATTGAGCACGTCTTACCGTGTTTCCTTGGATGATCGCGTGTCTGTTCTTGCCGTTGTAATCCACGACTTCGATAAAATCCAGATAAGCGTCCGCCCAATAGACGAGCTTCCTCACCAAGTCCAGTGTCACGGCGGTTGGCTGTTCGGTTTTATACTCTACTATCCTGGTTCGGTTGGTGCCATCCATATTGCAGCGTTCCACCTTGGCTATCGTCCCGTAGTCCGTGAAAAAGAGTTTTCTGAGAACAGAAAAGACAAGAACAGGGCGGTTTTAAACCGGAATTTACTATCTGGCGTAAATGAAATCAAAAGTCAAGGCCGGTTAGGATTTAATCGATCCGCTCATACCCATTATTTTTCTATTCTGCAAAACATTGTTCCAGAACTGACTGCTTGCAGTTACAACAGCGCAATTAAACCGAGGCACTGTGAGCAAGAGCTGAATGAATGGGCCGCAGTATGATATTTCTCTTTATACTAACACGTACTGACAGAGGAATAAGAGAGGGGGAGGTCATCCGCATTACTCCGCACGAGGATTCTGGCACAAAAATGGTCCTCGTCGTCTGAAAGCGACAAACTGGCCCCAACAGCATGCACAACTCAGCACTGCATACAAATGAATGTTTACCGAGAGACCAAAGAGTTTCTCACGTCACAGACGCGTAGATGACTCGACATCAGATAAGGATGATTTATTCACTCCTATGAAAAATTCAACCAAGATCCTCCTCTAGGACGCATAACCATTTTAAGATAGTACAAATAGCTGAATATCTTTGCATAGGTCAAGCAAATTATGAACTGTTTGTTTAGATAGGGTTCTAAAAAGGTCACATTATTGACCTTTCATCGGTTATTTACACTTCAGTGACCGTGAAATGAAAGTATGACAAAATATATTTATCTATTTTT
>NW_025048514.1:0-1280 GCF_018831695.1 Puntigrus tetrazona | reverse complement strand
AATAATAATAGTAATATAATTATTTACTTTTAGAATGTTCTTGCTAGTTTGCTTTTATTAGGATGAGATAGTTTAGAGTGGGCAGGAAGGCGGAAGTGAGAGAGGGAAATGGGATCAGGAAAGGTCCGGGATTTAAACTCTGCATGCCCGCACCGCAACAGTGTTATACACTGGCACACTGCCCACTTGGCTATTGGCGCCAACTACACATCATTCAGATATAATCTGATGTGCGACCACAGCTATGCATATGTTAGTGGCTTATTATTTGTAGTAGCAGTCACATTGTTTAAGTGGGTAGTTAAAACTGCCTCAGTATTATTAATAAAGTTTCATTGCTACTATCTTATACAAAGGACCTAATAATTGCGTTAGTAAGCATACCCCATGATGGGATCCAGTGCTAGGCCTTTAGGGTTCTGGATGTCCAGGTCGATGATGGTAACACATGCATCTCCCTGTTCGCTGCAAACGAATATCCGGTCGTTCACTCTGTCTACGAAGTAGAAGTTTCCTGTCAACCAGTCGATGGCCATGTGCTCCACATCTACATGGAAGAAACCATTCATTTTTAGACATGGGACACAAAAGTTTGCAAACTGGGATCTGGTAGTTAGAAACAATTAATAATTCATGCATGCTTCAAAGAAGCATGACATTCAACAACCTGACATGCACACTTGACTCATTTCACCTTGTGACATTAAACACTTCATTAGCAGATCATTAAACACTTCGAGAGGTAAAAGAAATGAAAAAAAAAGACTAATGAGAAAATTTATATGGACATTAAACACAACACTCAAGTTCATAAAAACTTCAAAGGACATTAGTTTGCACTTGATCTGAATTAATCATCAAAGTTATGAAACGTTCCTTAATTTGCACCTCGAGACTTGACATGCATACTCACTTTGTAGGTTCTGACCTATCCGTATCTGGTGCTTTTCTGAAAAGCCTTTGAGTTTGGTCATGCGGGCACACCACAGCTGACCTGTATCCTGGGCCACTGAGAGCCAACAGAGTGACTCTTCTCTATAAATAAAGTCCAATATTTGAGTCCCATTTGTCTCCATGGACTTGAGATTTGGCATAGATGATCCATTGAGGTAAACAACTGATATAGAATTCATATTTGCTGTCAACAGAACTGGAGGTTTATCACCAGGATCTGAAAGAGGGAGTACAAAATGCAGGTCCTTAGAATTATTTGTAATAAATTATTTGCAAGGTTCATGTTGGAAACCTACATCAACTTTGACATATGATATATATATATA
>NW_025048513.1:0-3537 GCF_018831695.1 Puntigrus tetrazona | reverse complement strand
TATATATCTTATCACAAAAGCATGCACCTGGAACTTAAAAATGTTTGTAGTTGAAGGAACACCCATATAAAATCATGTGTTAATCATGTGTTACATGAACATACAGTATATAAATATTTACTTCTATTTGTGCTTATGTACAAATTAAAACAGCTTCATTAAGAGGCTCACACTTTAGGAAAAAAGCTCAACTGCGGTGACACATATTATGCTCATGTAAACTTCATGATCGGTGTTATCATGTGTTATTTTTTATTTTTTTCACACTAATGAACAGACACCATGAAGTGCAATTAACTCTGAGCATGTAATCATCTCTAAATTTGATAGACAGACGCAGGTCGGAGCTGGATGGGCTCTGATTGACTTTCCATTAAGGCCTCCCCTGTTTATCTCTCCCACGGCTCTGTCTCAGCCCAGCTCGCCGGCGGCCATTTGCATATTGATGACAATAAGTGTAACTGACACACGCGTCAGGCGAATGACAGTGTCATCTATACTAATGCACTCAGATGATTGCCACTGTGTCCGAGCTACTCCGTTGAGGCTTCCCTGTTCAATCAAACATCCCAGAGTGCATTGTGTTTACCCATCTAGTCTAGACTAGTTCTCAGGATGTTAAAGACGACTATAATTTAAATTCTGATTGAAAGGTCAAGTGTGGAGTTTGTTGACCTTTCCTTCTTTTCAGTATTGAACATTAATTTTCTAGTGGTTCTTTTTGAGAGACTTTTCTCTATGGTAAATGCTATTATTATGTGCTAATACTTCAACTCTATATCAACAAAAAAACATATACCTTTGTTACTAGCAACAGGCTAGTAACAACCCAGAATCTCATCAATCACATAGCAATGTGCTAAACACATCAGAAACAGGTTAGCAACCACCCAGAATCTCAGAACCCCTTAGCAACCAGTTAACAACTTCCAAGAACATCTTAGAAACCATATAACAATGTGTTAAAGCCCTCGCAGACCCCCTTATAGCAAGCTAGCAATTACCCAGGTCCTCCAACAACCACAAACTGTAGAAATGCACAAAAAACCCTCAGAAGTTCTTAGCAACTGGCTAGCAACTACCTAAAATAAAGTAATACAGAATGCGCTGAAACCCTCAGAACCCTTAGCAGTCTAACAACTATCCAGAACCTCAAAAAAAAAAAAAAAAAAAAACATACCGGAGCAATATGCTAAAAAAAACCTTCAGAAGTTTTTAGCAGCCATATAACAACTACTCAGAAACCACATAGTAATGTGTTAAAAGCACTCAGGAAAACTTCAGTTGCCTGTCAGCAACTGGCTGTTCAACTACATTTTGTAGCAAAAAAAAACACAGGAAATTTAAAGCAGCCAACCAAAATCACCAAATCATATATCAATGGGCAAAATGGTTAGTAACAGAAATCCTTTGCAACTAGTTAACTACAGAAAACATCCTAAAAACAACATAATAAAGTGCTAGAACCCTTCTCAGACCCCTGGTTATCAATAACCCAGAACCTCCTACAACCACATATTGTAAAACATTCTTGGTAACTGGCTGACAACTACTCAAAATGTTCTAGAAGTCATATATAATATGCTAAAACCACAGAACAGCAACCACACTCTGTAGCAAGGTGCTAAAAAAATCCCTCAGAACTCCTTAACTAGCAACTCCCTAAAACACCCCAGAAACCCTATAGCATTGGATCTAAAAAACAGCATAAAAAGAAAAAAATAACAAAAAACAAGCTTTTTTTTAAAAAATTGCACACGGCTAACAACTACTCAGAACACTATCAAAACCAAATAGTAATGTTTTAAAAACCATCACTTAGCAACAGGCTAGCAATTAACCCTAGCAACAACATATTGTAGCAATGCACTAAAACTTAAACTTAGCTAGAAGGCATCTAGAAATACATTAACAACTCAGCAGAACTTTAGCAACTTACTAGCAACTACCAGAATCACATAACAATGGTTTCCAGAGCCCCTTGGCAAAACCCCCTCTGAACATCCTAGCAAACATCACAGCATGTGTTAAAATCCATTCTAAACCATACAGTGAACAAGCTAGGTCCTGAACGCTGTTGCAACCACATAGCAACTACCCTCAAAAAAACCCTTAGCAACAACCTAGCAACCCTAAACCCCAATCAGCACCCCTTAGCACTAGCAATGTGCTGAAAATCAGTTTATTATTAGTTTATTACTCTCTTACAGATTTAGACCAGTCATCCATCTCTCCAGCACTTAGCGCAGTAACTTGAGATAACATTCGATTAATGTATGAGTTAAATTAATTTTAAACTTATTTTTAAAGCGCCGTTGAAGATCAAAGTAAAATACATGTTGCTTAATGCTCTTATTTTTTGGACTAGAACTAGAACTAACGCGGATGATAAATGGACTCACCTGTTTTGGCTTTGCAGGATCGTCTGTTGGCCTGCAGGCTGAAGCCATCTGTGCAAGCGCATCTGTACGATCCCTGCGTGTTCATACAGATTTGACTGCATGTCCCATAATCCCTGCATTCATCATGATCTGCGGGCAACAGCGGGGCTATTTATTAAACGCTAAATGTGCTCAAACATGACCTAAATATGCAAACCCAACTCTTAATGTCACCATTCCGCAGCAACCTATCAAAGAAACATGAATATGCAAATGCATGTTTGGGGAGGGAAGGGTGAGTAAATTGCTGTTTTGGTTAACATAACCATAATTTATCACAAAATCAACAATGATTTCTCTGAGGTTCGAGATCATGCATTGGACAACTAGATTTTCTAGAGACCTCAAAAAATAATATCAGCTGAGGTAACTTTTAATGAGTGCTCTTTTCTGTACATGATTAGAACTGCAAAAAAAGAGAAGTTAATTAGAAATAATGTGAATATTTGTTTTTGAATATTTTTTGGTGATAACTTAGCTAACAGCTTACTAGCTTATAACGCAAATGCATGGCATTTTTATCAGAAATGTCATAGGTACTCTATCTGATGTCTGATTAAAAAGATTTTAAGAAAAACTGATTTACTATCTTTCGAATTATGGTCATACTTAAATATTTTAAGGTTGCTAATAACATACTGTAGCCTATTAGGTTAAGATAGATCAAACTGGTTAAGAAAAACTTGTTTTAATAAAACAAAACATCACAAGCTTCTGAGACTTTTATTTTTATAAGTACTATAATCGTACAAATGTTATTTAGACTTTTAAATGTACGCATCACATTACCAAAGCTAGATATGGTAAAATGTAAACATTTTCAGGTAGCTAACAGCTTAGCCTGCTAGCTTAGCATAGCTCACAAAAAAAGCTCTTTCAATTATTTTAAATATTTTTCATTAGGCAGACAGGTACTGAATATAGGGATAAAATCTTATACAAATATTTCAGTCAGAGCTCAAATGAAGTTTTTATTCTGGAAAGCATATTATGGGACTTTTTTATTACCTGTAATAAAGCTACGCTGACAAGTTGTTACCATAACATTAGGTGCGTTCTAGTCACTTAGGTCGGAAAATTTTTTTCTGCTTTATTC
>NW_025048512.1:0-6966 GCF_018831695.1 Puntigrus tetrazona | reverse complement strand
GTTGCATATCTTTTTGGCTAGTGACTTTGACTTTTCTAGTTTTTGGCTGTGTCCAAAGCATCCAAGCTGTTTTTTACTTAAACTTTTTTGTGCTTCCTACTCGTAATAATGACTACAGTAAAGTGCTACAATTAAATTCGGTGACATTTCAAAAGATGTCAGACTCTTCAGACAGAGTTCAAATGGCAACAACCAACCCTCACCTCGACACTGCCTCCCGTCCTCGTCCAGTTCGTAACCTTCCCCACAGAAACAGGCCGTCCCGTTTCTCATGATCACACAGTCGAACTGACACCTTCGCTCCTTGCAGCTACGCACCAACTCTGAGAAGACACAAACACGCATTTAAACTTTGATTCATGGTCTTAATACCGCGCACAGAGTTTGTCCCTTCCAATGAACATGCATTTACACTTGACAAAACCCTCCATAAAAGCACAATGCCATTTCACCAGTATGAAATCATTTTTTAAAAGTTGAACAGATGCAGCCTCATTACGAGACCATGATTCAGCGCTTTTTAAGTGGCACTTAAGGCCTGTTTCCGTGGATGCAATTCTTCCCGGGGAGCTCACGCTCCAAATCGCTGTCAATACGCAACGGTGGAGCACAAATTTAAGGCCCATTGTGCAATATTTATCACCTGTACAGCCTCATAATGAGGGCCGTTTTGACGACCATATTCTCCTGGATTGCTCGCCAAATGAAGATGACCCCGTCTTTATATATCGATCCCAGAAGCGGTTGAAAAATAGCAGTGATTTATAAAAGCTTGGGTGGCAGTCTGTTTCAATTACAATAGCCATAGCACCCATTTGATGTTTTTATTCATCTAGGGGTGTGGCTAACAGGTCACCTTTGCGTTTTTCGTCATTTGTGACGGTTTCAAGTGCGTGACAATACTATGAGAAAGGGAAAGCTGCAGACGGTTTAGCCATTTAATCGTGAGCGAGAGAGATTTTTAACGTGCTTTTGCTACGGAGCCCACATTAATAATAAGCATCGCACTGAGAAATTCATCGACCCACCCGAGGCGTGCGTTCAGAATGGCTCGAGTCTGACAGATTTAAATTAAGTACTTCTTTAAAAATGTATCACAGCGTTTAAGGGTAATGCAAAGCGTTTTACAATATGAGTTTAACTGAAAGTGAAATATAATGGCTTTTTATCTATTACAGGGAATGTGTATCCACTTGAGCTGAAAGATGTTTAACTATTTATGTGTGGAACTAGCAATGGGAAGCGACTAACAGTTCTTGAAATATTTCATAATCTCGGCTATAAAGGATTCTTTATTTATTTATGCAGATGGAGAGTCTGAGCCACTAAAGTCTGTAATTTTATTCTTTCACATAACAAAAACCGGGAGCAGCAAGAGCACAAGTCACATATTTTGTGTTTTCCACATAAGGAGGTGGAAAAAAAAGCAGACGTGAACAACAAGAGGGCGAGTAAATAATGACAAACCACTCATTTTGAGAGTAAACTAACCCTTTATTACTAACCCCTGGCTTGACTAGTTGTCATCTGTTTAACATTTGACAAAACAATAATTACACTAAAAGCAATCCAAGACTTTTGTCTTCCCCACTGAAAAAAATAAAAAAAAATTTATGGACTTCATGTGCATTAGACTTGTGCCAAAAATATGGCGAAATATATGACCGAGGAGGAAGCCGGAATAACTAATTGTAAAATGTTGCAACAGCACGCCAAACCAACATATAAATGACATAAAACTTGAGAAATTAAACTGACATGATTTAACCTCAACAAAAAGTGTAAATAAAGCTTCTGGCATTGTAAAAAAAGAAAAAGCGGTTACTGCAATCGTAAATGTTGATCTCCGAAAAGTAAAAAAAAAACCTCTAATAAAAGACAATTGACTTTTTCGTATTTTTGACACTTATCTAGCCCAACAGAGTTTGACTTTCCCAATATTATTTCGAAAAGACCTTTTGATAACCCCGTAAAAACATTTAATGTCAGTATTTGCCCATTGGGTATGAAAAACAGAAAGTTCACAGAAATAAATCAAGGAAAAAGAATGTGAATGTGTGTATATTTCCAAAGGCAACTGGCTTTAAATGCTGCAGCATTGAAAATGAGTGAAAACTTAAAAGCATTGATGTAAGAGGAGGAAACTAGATGTCTCGGATTCAAATCGCACATCCTGATTTTGCTGAGTTTGATCCAAAAATGTAATCTTGACCTAATGCCCAAAAGCAAAAGAAAACTTTGCTTAATCACAAAGTTGTTCCAGGGTCAACAAAGATGTTCATCCAGGAACATGTCGCACTCAGCAAAATCAGGTTCAGCGATTCAAAACAGCAGATGGGAGAGCTGATTATCAGATGAGAATTAGTCTTTAGAGAAATCAAAGCTTCTGCTAGGAACCCAAACTTCAAACGTTAACTTCAAAAATAGGTCAAAATCATTGTTTACACTGCGAGTGGTGTCGAATGTGTTCAGCTACTGGAGGACACTCGCTGCCACCCGGATTCACACTAATCTCCTCCAAGCGGGAAGGAGGCCATTACGGGTGGACTCTCGCTGCGAGTCGGGCTCCTACACAACAGGATTTATCTCCAGTGAACTCCAGAGCTCTCCCTCAAGGTGATTTTCTCTCAGTGAGGAGCCCTACTTCCTCTAACACTCGCTGGGTGATGTAGTGCTAACGGCAGCGGTCCAGGAAGGGTGCTGAGTCTGACAGGGGCGTTAAGGTAAATGCCTGTAGATCTATTTCTCTACCCCAACCCAAAGAGCTTGAACTTTAGCTGCTGTGAACAATCAATCACTCTCGGGAGTCCCGTACCACATTAAAAATTGAAGCCTGGAACCTTGAAAATCTATACGGACTTAAATGCCACGCGTTTTTTCAGAGAACCTCTAAGCTTGACACATTCAAGGGATCTTATAAAACGGCTTACAAATGCTATTCATATTTTGCACTGAAATACAATTTTGTCTGAGTTTGTCTTTTTGTTTTGTGATCAATAGAGACCTGCAATGTTTTGTAAATGAAAAAAAAAACGGAGCAAGACAAAACAAAGTGCAAAGCAAAACAGCTAAATTTTCAAATTAAAACAAAGCAAAAAGAAAAAAAAGAAGACTTGTTTCAGAGAAAACAAAACAAAACAAAACAAAAGAAGAATGAGACAAAACAAAAGACAAACAGAGCAACATAAAACAAAGCAAAACAAAGTGCGACAACGCAAAAAGCAAAACGAAGCAACTTAAAAGAAACGCAAAACAAAAAGCAAAACAACAAAAGATGAAACACAAACAAATGTAAAGCAAAATCGTAATTAGAAGGTACATGAATATGAATATTAGTCAAATGGATAGCAACACAGAGGATGTGCGCAATCATATATAAACCGGTATTTATTCGTTGGACATCAAATTTAGATTTCAAATCACATGCTGTCTAAACAGACCAATCAAAAAGCTGCATCATAAGCCCCGCCCCTTGCCCAGCAGGAATCACCAGTCCAGAGAACATGGCATATGTCTGGACAGGTCTATTATTCACTCACAGCAGGTCTTCCCCTCAGTCTCCATCATTAGAGCGGCCACCGTCCCCAGGGCTCAGACAGCTAGGCCATCACTGCAGCGGAACGAGTGTGTGCTTGTGTATTTTTTATTTTTTTTTGTTTGTGTGATCAGAGCAGGTGACCAGGGGGTCCGCACCTACCAGGCGGTGTTTATAAATAGATGACAGTTGAGTAAAAACATGGTTTGCTAGAAAAGAAAGGACATCGGGTTGGAAGCAGAAGGGAAGTTGACTTTCTAAAACAACAAAGAAAATGCACAAAATTCACCAACAAAATGGCAACACACACACACCGCAGGTAATTCGGTTATCGGTTTTAGTGATTATTCCTGTACACAAACAGTAATTTAGGGAAGTAAGAAATTATACAACTAAACTGACTCGGTATGTGCAAAACCGAACTGAACCACTAGTTGTTAATAGCTATTGCTTAAACTCTTATCAGAGTTGCGTCTTTTCTTCTGTATGTATGGTGCATGTAAACACATGTGTGTGCCTTTTGAATTAGTGTTGCCAGATCTTCCTAGAAAACGTACATAATACACTAAACTTCAAAATTGATCTTGGAAATAAGCCACATACCAACATATAGCAACCTGCACCTGCCTACCTTATTAATTCCATAAACTAAAATGCTTTGTGAGCCACGCACAAACAATAAGATTAATAAGCTTAAGCAATGCTTGTAATAAGTGGACATGGCAAACCTTCAAGCTCTTTAACGTAGCCAAACATACAAGCACAATGACTCTGTAGTCAGTAGCTTAGTTAAGGGCACTGCACAGATAACGTTATCATGCATTTTGATGAAAGGGATGATGAATATGGAAAAAATGGAGAAAGAAAATTGTGCAAAGGCCTTTATTCACATAATTACAGATGCTAGCAAGTGTTAGCATTGTTCTATAGGTGATTTCTTACTAACCCATGTCGAGTAAAGCAAGTTTTAAACAGAAGGGAACCTCTGAATTAAGAATTCAATTGTGCACAATACGATGCTAGCATACCCGAAGTTTTTTTTTTAGCATTTAGCATTGCTAAAAGTGGTTAGTAGGTGGTTGCTTACTAGCCCGAGTCTCTGTGAGAGGCGTAGTCGTCGTTTTTCAGGCCAAGGACCCTTTAAACGGTAAATGGTATGGAAATCGAAATGAAAAACTCATGGCATGTTTTCACAGTTACAGCAAAAAGTAATATTGCATAACTTCACAAACACCTGCACCTCTAACTAGAGAAACCAAAGGGAGGCAGGCGAATGTGAGACATCTGAGGTGTAACTGTGAAACAGTGCTGGTTTATTTTGCCCCTTCATCAACACTTCAGAATCGACTGCCAGCAATGGAAGAGGATTCGGATAAACTCCAGATAAACCGCTGCAAATGAACAGGTTGGTTCAGCGGCCTGTGCTCAATGACTGAATCTATATTTAACCAGATTGATGCGGCCGTAAAGGCTCTGCATTTGGAGGCTCGTCTAAATCCTAGTGAAGCTACCAAAGGACATCAACTTGGCACGTGAAACTGCCCTTCCTGTGACCACTGCGGTTTTGCCCCTGGGCAAAACACTTAACCCTCGACTGCTCCCATCATACTGTAATATGCCTGCTTTTTCAGCACTCGAGCGAACACTAGCAGTCTCGCTAGATGAATAAATGTTGAATTTATTTGATGAATTCTAACATTTGCAGCTGTTAGCTGACGACTGTCAAATTCCTTTGAAGCTACTGTACAAAATGTAATTGCTAAGCAATTAAATACATAAAAAGGAAGTAAACAAGTCATTCTGTAATACTGCTATTAACACCTGCTAAACAATGACTCCAGTGTTTGTGTTTAATAGTGAAGCTACCTGCATTTTACAAAAAATAGTACTAGTTTCTTTGTCTTAATGTCAGTTATTTGATATTTACTTAAATTGGTCTTAAGATCTTGAAAAAAACATGTCTTGAGAACTGAACTTAAAAGTCGTTTGTTGTTTTCTCTTGTGCAAAACTACATTTGTTACGTCTACGTCGTGAGAAAGATAAGGTGAGAAGACAAATATTTAAAATAAAGTAGATATTAGTAAAACAGCTTTTGTTAAAACATTGTCTAAACATTAAGTTTAAATCACAAGAAAATGTTGAAGTTCGTATCAAAAGAAAGTCGAAATCTCACAATTTTCTTGTAATCTTGCCATAACAAGTGATCTTAAATGTAAAAAAAAACAACTTCTAGGCAATAAAAAAAATGAATAAATAAAAACTGTTGCTGTGTCAATCACAAGAAAGCATTTTCTTAGGATGAGATAAAAAATAAATCTTGCAAATACAACATTTACTATGTCAAAATCATGAGGCAACTAGTAGAGATCTCAAGAAAACAGTTTGTTATGTCAAGATAATGAGAAAAGTTAACTGAAATCAGAAGAAAGTCACAAGAAAGACGTATTCTTTTAAAAACGAATCCCACGAATGCAACGTTTGTCGTGACGATATCACAAGAAAATTAACTTTAATTGTCAAAATAATGAGAAAACATTTATTTTTGCGATTTACGTTGTGTAAATCATGCCACGATCATAAATGCAGTGACTTATATATGGAGATGATGAAATAAATTTACTCCATAAATTACATTCACAACTCTGTGACTTAAAAAAAGAACCTCTTCGGCTGGTTTAAACAGAATCTAGTTACATAAAAAAGACGCAAAACTAATTACAGCGGAATTACCAATGAACAATATCTTGCACAAATAGATTAAATCAGTTTTATACGCGTAATTTTTGGTGGCGTACGTTTTTCTGCACATAAAAAGCTTCTGACGTTTAACCTAATCAGACACGAGCATAAGCTGAGCAATTATGTTTCACAAAGGGCTGTAAAAGGAACAAAGAAAAGCTGTTGTTCCCAAGATAAATTTACCTTAAAGTTTCTGACGGTGTTCTTGTTATCCCAATGCTTTGTTTACAGTGCGAGTTGCCATTATATAAAAGCCACAGTGAGGTGTAGACCGTTTTGTTTGCTGTTGCCGTGTGTGTTTCAGGGTTTTTCAGTCGCCTTTCTGTGTGGGCCTCTTTATTCAATTCCGTTTATTCATTAGGGAATGACAATGCAGATGGGGAAAGTGAGGCTGGTGTGTTATTACCACAGGGTGCAACGCAAAGACGGTTTTCTGCCTAGCACCTGTAGTATGTAGTACGCGCCAATCTATGAATGCTCAGGAGACGTAAAGCGATACCTTCAGAGGAACCATTGTCATGATCGTCCAGTGCTTTTGATCGTTTAGGTGCCGAACGAAATGCTGCAGAACGTCCACGGTGCTTTCAACGCTTCTGAAGAACTCTGAATGTAAGCTACGCAATGTAACAGAGCGACAAAAAGAGAAAGAAATGTTCAAGGCTCTTTAAATATTTGAGGTCAGGCAAAAACG
>NW_025048511.1:0-2305 GCF_018831695.1 Puntigrus tetrazona | reverse complement strand
ATGCCTAGCACCTGTAGTATGTAGTACGCGCCAATCTATGAATGCTCAGGAGACGTAAAGCGATACCTTCAGAGGAACCATGGTCATGATCGTCCAGTGCTTTTGATCGTTTAGGTGCCGAACGAAATGCTGCAGAACGTCCACGGTGCTTTCAACGCTTCTGAAGAACTCTGAATGTAAGCTACGCAATGTAACTGAGAGCGACAAAAAGAGAAAGAAATGTTCAAGGCTCTTTAAATATTTGAGGTCAGGCAAAAACGGCAAGTTTTATTTGAGAAGGAACTGGAATGCTAAGTCATGAATCAAGCAAAGTGGCTTTATTCTTGAAACAATAGAATGAATGAATATCTGGGCAAAGCCATTCTTGCACAAACTGAAATACGGAGTCAAACTCAATAGTTTTTCAAACTATTCACACTCAAAATTTAGTTTTACCAATAAATTCCCAAAATAGAGATTTTAGTAATTTATTAGCTTATTTGTTAAACTATATTGGGATGTTGGTTGATATTGCGGACCATAAAGATGTTCCGTTCCTTAAAATTTGGTGTTGATGCACAAAGAAGTAAAAAATTAGCTAAATTTGATTAATAACAAAAAATTTGCTAGTGACCATATTTAAGTGTAAACGAAGCTATCCAATGTGAGAATTTGTTGTTATGTGATCGACATATTTCCAGTTTTTGTACGTAGCTGCCTGGTAAACAAACTAAATATTTCTAGCAATCACATTTTTTAATATAATAGCCAGAGCTAGCATTTGTGGTTAAAAAGTGTTTTGATGAACAGGATGAAATATTTGCTAAAATGTAACCGTTTTGACGTTATGCTATTCAGTTGTTTTGTTGCAAAAAAAATGCTAGCAAGCAAATCTAAACATAAAAGCTGTTATGTGATGCTAGCATTTGTTAAGCAGTTTAACAAAAGAGATATAATTTAGTTTAAAATTTGCTAAAACGATCTTACAATTATGTAATGCAGTTTAACTGTTTAACTGTTAATCTGCTAGCAACCATATTTTTAGCATGAGTGATGCTATCTAATGCTAACCTTTGTTATAGAAGTGAATATAATATATAATTATTTACACTGTTTTAAAGTTTCTGAAAATATTTTAGCACCATGTAATTGTGACCAGGGGCAACAATGAATTTTGCTACCAAATTATTGTAGCATTTTATTGTAGCAATGTTACCCAATGTTAGCATTTGTTGCATTTTAAAATATAAAAATCAACACGATCGCTAAATTTTACTTTGTTTTGTTTCGTTTTTTTACTATTTTTACTGTGTTTTTTTGTTGTTGTTTTTTTACATCAGCTAAAAAGATTTCATAGTCACATAACAGTTGTTCGACCATCAACAAAGTCTGATACTAAATTAAACAAAAATATCTGAACAAAATCAAAGCAATGCAATATTTTTGCAGAATAACGTCTTGCTGCTTTATATCTTGCTGTTCACTTTTTTATATATAGAAAAAAAGCGAATTACAGCATATAAAGTCAAAAACATAAAAATGTCAGTTATATTTTGCTATTCTGGCTTTTTTATTGGCAGTTTATATCTCTCGAGTTTGAGTTTATATCAATCAAAACTGACTTGATAATTTGCACCCGGGAGTTTACGTCATGAAATTTAGAGAAAAAAAAAAAGTAAAAAAAAATTTTTGTGACACAAACTGGCTTCCATATGTTCCACGTAGTTTCCTACTCGACATGTCAGACTTTGATTTTAATGCAATGTAGCATGTGTCCCTGACAAAACTGCTCCGAATTGACGTGATTTACTAAAAATACTTGCCCATAAAAACAACTTCCCATGTCTTTCTGTAGTGGATTTGTCAAGAAATTCAAGTGCCAATTTCAAGCTAGTCAGACGTTCTACGCTGTGTATTGCCTTTGAACTTCCCAAGATTCCTGATTGCTGTCTTGGCCTTCACTACAGCACACAGCGAGGGTTCTCGCTCAAGACCCCTTTTTCCATCGGAATTGAAGTTACAAACTCAGATTTCGGCATCAAAGGCTGTCAAGACTGTCACATGTTCTGAGGTTTGTTTTATCATTTGTAGGCTTTGATAAACATTCAGTAGTGGGAACTTGCAGACGGGGAGAGGAAGCGGCTGAGGCGGGCTGCACACGAGCTTCCAGAAACACGCATACTGTATACAAGAGCGGCACCAGCTTACGCTATTAATATGTTAACAGGCCACAAGCGAGGGAAAAATCTATCACTTTCTTTCCTCGGGAGATGAAAGAGAAATGGTGCATCTGTTCTACTCTGCTGTTTTTTTTTTTGTTGAGCAG
>NW_025048510.1:0-2591 GCF_018831695.1 Puntigrus tetrazona | reverse complement strand
CATGTAAACCAAAACTTTTATTTTGGATGCAATTAATCGCAAATTATTTTTTTCACTGTACTATTTCAAATATAATACATTTTTGTGATTTTATGAATTTTCAGCATCTTTACTCAGTTAGAAATAATAGTAATAACATAGTAATAACTGCTCAGAAAACAAACATGTAAACAGAACCAAATAAAATCTATTTATTTTTTGTTAAAACTGCAATTTTTTTTTTTAGGATTTTTTTAGGATTTTTTTTAGAATTCATTTGAAATATTTTGAAGTTGTAATAAATGTCCTAACTGTAACGTTTGAACAATTTAATTCATCCTAGCTGAATAAACATGCTAAAAAAACACACTTACTGACCCCAAAACTTTCACCAACAGCGCATACAGTATATCAAATCACTGCGGACTCACCGCGGCAATGCGCGCCCTCGTCGTATCCATCCTCACAGTCTCGTACTCCATTGCAGAGTTTACTGAAATGCACACACCTGTGGGTGCCGAGGCATTGGAGGTGATTGACGGGACATTTCACCTTTACCTGCCGCAAGCCTGGAGAAGAAAAGAACTTTTAATGAAATCTTGAAAAATTCAACTTCTTCAAACTACATTAATATTTATGCATTCGGCAGACGTGGACAAAAAAAAAAAGTTGGAGCAGGAATTAATTTTCACTTACAGTACAGCACCGAGCTGAACATTATGTGTTGTTTACTTGGAATTACGGTGATTATGATCATCTTCAGTGGACTTGTAATTGAAAACTGTGAACGTCTCACCACGGTTGAAACAAGATACGGTACCGCGTGACGTCCATTCAGGTTAATGTCATGCTATAACTAGTATAGAGGAAGAGACGATCAGTTCGCGTGATGTTTGAACTGAGGAGATATATCTCCACCGCGACACTCTTAAAAACGAATTACGAAATTAGAGCGCTAAGACTTTGTTTCATAGCGAAAGTAACCTGTGATCATTTACAGTGTTGGAGTACATGATTCACAATTGACGAAATGTTCGTAATATAGTGTTTTATTTGTGTGCACGACATTTTAAAAATCTTAAGAAAATAAAGGTTTTTCTTCTGAACGCGATTTACGTGAAAACCTGAGACCGCGACTGTCCCGTTGACTGCCAACTAAACACCGTCAAGGTCCAAAAAAGTATGCAAGACATTGTCAAAATAGTTAATCTGCCATCATTGGTTCAACTGTAATGTTATACAGTGGCGGGAAGACTCTTTATTCAACAATTTCAATTATACTGTGGTATAATTTTGGAGAGTATCCGCTGGATGCACGTAGTGTTCACATTTTTGAGTTAGATGCGCTGTTTTCCTTCAAACCGAAGCTTAAATGCACGAAGACAGCAGATCCTAGTGTTGTGGCTGACAGTGGAACAGTCACGAGTCTCTCGGTTTTCATATCTTAAATCGTGTTCAGAAGACGAACAAAGCTTGAAACAACATGGAGGTCAATTATCCAAATTTTCAATGTGGGGTGGAGGTTCTTTGTGAAACCATCAATGCCAGCGAAGAACCTTTGTCAGAAGAAGCAATCCAATTACGTTGCCATTTAATTTAGCAAATGACTAAAGCGCCCTGGTTTTATTCAGCATCATGTACTCGAAAATTTAAAAAAAACACACAAATTCATCTAAAACCCTCTAATTTCTTGTTTTCCATCTCAACGAAGCATAAATACAAATAAAAGCCATAAAACCGAGTCTCCCCCCCCTTAACTCAATTCATAGGGGTGCTGAGTATAAATGTGATGAGCAAAGCTATTTTAATATTCAACTCCCAGCACAGTTCCTCCTAAATATGTCTCTTAAGCACACGAGAATTTAGCACGCCTCCAGCTGTCTCTTGTGAATCACCGATTGTGGATTGCTTGACATTTCTGGGGTTGAGCAGACCACTGCCAAAACACCGGTATTGATCTCCGTCCAGATCCCCGAAAGTCTCGGCCTACAGTACGTCAGCCTCCTTAACTTTCCATTTCCTTGTAAACGATCACCCGAGTGGGTTTTTTCAAGAGTTTTTTGGAGAAAGGAAGTGTATACACAGGTTTCCCCCCCAAGGCTTTTCCCAGCGGACCTCTGCTCCACTTTCATAATCCCGGTAAAAAGAGAATATGTAATTCAACAAATAGGAGAATTGTTTAAAAATATCCTCTTAGTGTCTCTCGCTCTTCCTCTCAGGGCCTCCGGATCTCCAGAGAGGTTGAAAAGTATCTAGGCAGCGGAAGTCAAGATGGAACCTGGAAGATATTGGGGGTGATGTAACCTCATTAATGCAGCATTTTCTGTTGTTTTAGTCTCTCTCTGATGGCTTCAACCACGACCGCCCTCCGGCACGACGGCGTATTAGAAGGGGGTCTCGCTTAAAGACTAATTATGAAGGCATTCTTTTGAAACCAACAGCATGGAGGCACAGACGTTCCGAAAATGTCAAAAATAAGTGTTTTTCTTTTTGTATTATATGCATACCTGCTGCAGTTGGAGCCCCCACGCGGTACACTAACTAACTAAAGTTATGTCTCTAAAACTGAACAAAAAATAAGTAAAAATAATATAGAAAAAATTAATTAATTA
>NW_025048509.1:0-572 GCF_018831695.1 Puntigrus tetrazona | reverse complement strand
ATAGGATGTATATAAGTTTTCTCTGCATGCACAAATGTAGAGAAATAGTTTTAGAAAAATGAAACAATGACAGACAGGGAATCAATGGTGTGATGTGTTCAGTAGATGGACTCACATATAGCTGGGGTTTCATCAGAGCCGTCGGGGCAGTCGAGCTCCCCGTCACACAGCCAGCTCTCAGAAACACAGCTGCGGCCGTCAGCACACAGATACTCCTCCACGTCACACGCTTGAGGAAGAGCGCAGAGCAGGGTGGAGAGATGAAAAATGAGAGCGCATGAATGAGATGTTACAGAGTGTTTCTCGTGTTTGTGTTGAGCATGGATGTATTATCGCAGACGGTCCTAATGCTGGATGCAGGTTGACGGTAAAGCTTGTGGAAATGAATGATACTCGACTGCATCACGCTGGATTTCCAGAGCGGACCCAAAGAGTAGCAAAAATAGTCATGTACTGGAAATATTTCAAATACATTAAATACTGAATGAATGTTTTTGAAATAATTTTATATGTTTTGTTATTTGAAATAGTAATTTGTTATTTAGCTGTTAATAAGACAACAAGTGAACGAT
>NW_025048508.1:0-5036 GCF_018831695.1 Puntigrus tetrazona | reverse complement strand
CTATCTGTCTATTTATCCTCACAATTTTTTTTTTCAATTTTACAGTTTCCTATATTGTGCAGATAAATGCGTTATTTCAGAATTTTCCATTGATTATTATTTGGGGAAAATAGTACAGATACCCTTAAAGCTGCATTTAATCCACCAGATGCTTTATTAAAAAAAATTAACTTTTTTTAAATTCAAAAAATCTTGTTACCACATTCAGTGCCGTCGCAGCTGCTTTTAAGTTATGAATCAGCTATTTCGAAAAAACATTAAACGCTATGTTCTAATGATAAATATTCAGTCATTCCTGACCCTAAGGCACATGTGCTAACAATGTGTTCTCAAAAACAACTCCACCGACTTCACATTAAACTGCGGTAATTTTTAAAATGTGTTAAATGAAGCACCCAGAGCTTAATGAACATTACAAAAAAACTATGTAATGCGGTATAAAACCCAAGACCAAACTGCGGTAAATAGTTCCACGCTTTCAGAACAGAAACCGAGCGCGAGAGGAGAACGTTTTTCAAGCCAAAATGTCTTTCACAGCTGAGTCATGAGTCAAGTCTTGAACCAATACGAAAAATTTAATGCGGCATTGACATTCAACAAAGGCTTATCCCAGGAAAACAGCGTTCATAACCGACCCAGAGGTCCAGACTGCCATCACCCACAAACACGAATCCTCACGCTTTACATAAAACGAGCCCTTTTTTTTTTACCAGAAATGGTTTCCAGAATCAAGCAGACGGAAGTCGAAGCCAAAGTTATCACCTGAACCACAACACCACCTGATTTCGTTTATAATAAAACAAGTTCCTGTCAGCCGTCTAGCGAAATTGCATCCAAACAACGAAGAGGTTTGGCTCAATAGAAACTCTTACGAAACAAACCCAAGGTCGAAATCACACAACTTCGTTCGTTTTCTTGCGTTCGAGTGGAACTTCTCCTCTACTGTTAATAACATAACACATTTCCATCCGACAGCACGATACATCACCCGAAAGGAAATATCTAGTCGACGTTACACTGACAGAGACACATTTACCACACTAAGTATTCAGTCTATAGGCCATTAGTGTTTTCGGTTTGCGGTAATGGAGCCCTTAGGGAGCTGCACTTGCTGCGGTGCTTGATTTGTTTAGGGTAACCACATTTTGCCAACGGTTTATTGAATGCCTGCTCGATAAACTTGGTAACACGCCATCCCTTTGTAAGCAACCCAACGCGAAACCTTCAACGTGGACTGCGTTTAACGTAGCCGGTCGAAATCCGTTCTTCGGATACGATTAGAGCGTTTCAAAAAGTTTTAGAAATGTACTTTTTTGAAACAAGCTTGACGCTATTGCCAAAATTTCTGCTAAGCATGAGGCCGCCGCGTCCAGTCAAGGTAATTTCGGCGGTTTTAGGTATCCGCGGTGCCATTACGTGATGAATCATCCGGTTGCATTTGCTATTAACCTAATAAACCCTTCATGGCTGCGCTGTAAAAGCAACCCTGCCATTTATCCAGAGTTGAACTAAGTCGCATCTGACGGATCGGTGTGTAACACATACTTACTGCATTATTCCCAATAACACACAAAGATGATACTGCATTTAAAAGCCATCAGGGAGTCAGCAGCAGGACGCGTTTATGAAAAATGACACTCATACGCCTGTTTAACCGTCTACCGTTACAAATAAAGGTGACTGAAAAACGGATTTGCAGATCTGCGAAGAACTCCATCTCCTTTAGTTCATTAGAACTGATCCGACACACCCAGAGGTTCTTGAAGCCTCTATTAATGATCCGGTGAAGCGCGTCGAGAGCCCTGAATGAGGCACGCATCGAAAATGTGAGTTTCTGGAGATCTCCAGAAACCTGAAACCCAGAAAATCAATTGTGTAATGCACCCGCAAGCGCTTTCCTCGTCTCCAAAAGATCGTGTGGTCCTCAGGAGCGCGAAAGGAGGCTCTTGATCAAAAGAGGGTGCAGAAACCGTCGCCGACCTTTATTTTTAAGAGGCTGAGTTTGAAAGGCACGGCAGCAAAACTTTAACAGACGGTTAAAAGACGTTTTCTTCAACTGCGACTTGTACAAATAAAGAAGTCGCTTGACTGGTCATTGATTTAGTCAGCCGGCCAGCATGTTACATGACAAGTTATATAATAAGAAACAAAGATGAATAAAGAGAGCTACAATAAGAGATAGATAGATAGATAGATAGATAGATAGATAGATAGATAGATAGATAGATACATAGATAGATAGATAGATAGACAGACAGACAGACAGATAGATAGATAGATAGATAGATAGATAGATAGATAAATAGATAGATATATAGACTTTCCAAAATACACAAAAGTTTTAATGTTAAACATTGATACAGTATTTGTTAACACTTTAAGAGTAACATATGCTTATACATGTGAATAAATCATAAATCTAGGTTAATAAGCGGAGTTTGGTATGTCTTACCTTGCTCAGCCCCGGTCACTGTGAGCGTTTTAACCAGCAGAATTAATCCCGACATGCTCAGAAATGTCAAAATAAAGTCGGACATCGTGGCTGGATGTAGTCCCGGGCAGATGCGTTATCCGCCAGCGCCGATGATGATGATGCCCAAGTTCAGTGTGAGCGAAGCCGGTCTCACGCCCCGCAGCGCTCCGCTCCGCAGCGCAGCTCCTCCCGCAGGTGTGTGTGTGTGTGTGTGTGTGTGTGTGTGCGCGAGCGCGCGGACGGAGCGGACTGCGTGCGCCTCGGTTTGAGGATAACGAGGTAGGATGGGAGGGAGAAAGAGAGAGAAAGAAGGGTGATAGGACGACGGGAGGGGAGAGAGAGAGGGAGAGAGAGAGAGAGAGAGAGAGAGAGAGAGAGAGACAGAGAGAGAGAGAGAGAGGAGGAGGAGGAGGAGGAGAGAGAGAGAGCCCTGTCACAACACCGAATAATACGAAATGACATTATGCGTGTGGTGAACACACTCACGTGAGTGTTAAGATGGAGAGACAAGACAGAGATAGATAGATAGATAGATAGATAGATAGATAGATAGATAGATAGATAGATAGATAGATAGATAGATGGATAGAATAATGAAAGGATGATAATGGAAATTAAATAACAAATTAATGGATAAACAAACAACAAAGAGGGAGATAAGATGAAAGACAACTGATGGACTTTCAAAGAAAAAGAAGAGCAGCACCGAAAAAATTATGGAATGTATGAAAAAACAATGGATAGAGAAAGAAAGGATGGATGGATGGATGGACAGACAGATAGATAGATAGACAGACAGACAGAAAGAAGGATGAAAGGATGATAATAATGAAATAAATAAATGGATAAACAAACAAAAAAAGGGAGAAAAGATGAAAGAAAAATGATGGACTTTCAAAGAAAAGGAAGAGCAGCAGATGGATGGACAGATTGATGGATGGATTGACAAAAGATAGCTAGACAAAACGATGGATGGATGGATGGATGGATAGATAGATAGATAGATAGATAGATAGATCTCCAACATGTTGACTCATGACTAGAGATCCATCAGATCCAGACCATGCAGTGAACGTTCCTCCAGCGCTAGTACAAGCCTCTCTCTCTCTCTCTATCTCTATCTCTCTCTTTCTCTCTCTCTCTCTCTGTCTCTCTCTCTCTCTCTCTCTCAGGGTCTCTGGGGCCCATAAGTTTGGGTGTATCGATTTCAAATTCAAAGCGCAGAAAACAATTCTTGGGGGGGAAAAAAAATGCAAACTATAAAATAAAATACTAGATCATAAAGTCCAGCGCCAAGAAAACAAGGAACGCTGTTGATTTATTTCCACGCGAGGATCAGAGACTATAGAGAAACCAAAGCTAATGTGATTCGATGGAATCTAATTCTATCAATTGGATTCAGGAGCATGTTTCTGGCAGCTAGTTAATCTGCTGGCGGTTTTTTTTTTTTTGACGCCTTTATCCGGGTTTCACGGGATGGAACAAAAAGTACAGGCACTAAAGCTTTTCAAATGTTGGTTTCTTGCACCATTACGCTCATACAAAAGAAACAGAGGCCAAGTCCGCCGCCTTTAAAAGCAGATGAATTCATTAAGTCCGCTCAGACGCCATCAGACACGCGACCAAGCAATAAACTCAGCGTTTAATGCGGTTTTGCCATGTTTGTCGTCAAATCTAAGCAGGTGTCCTTGGCTCCGGGAGACGTGTGAAACATTCAGATCTCGCGTGTCTTGTTCTCGCGCGAAATCATCTGCAATTCATGAGGTTTCAATGCACTGAACTTTGGTTTTCAGTTTGACAACGGTTGGAGATTTTAACCAGCGGTCATGACTGTGCAAAACAAAATCCTGATTTTTGAAGGCGGGCCTGGCGACAGTTTGAGACTTCCCCCGTGATGGTAATTTTTGTATAGTCGGGGAGGCTTTGGATGACATTTTTGGTTCATTAAGACAACGTGTGAAGCTGCTAAACGTATGCAAACAGGTAAAAGAACTACTTCAACACTTACAAATGCGTCTGTTTTTGCCAAGACGTGAGAGAAGCTGCCAAATATGCTTATGAACGCATAAATATTGGCTTAAAATGTTTTTCAAGCTTCTGTCAGCTTCTGGCGTGCTTGTGCAGATGATAAGTGCAATGTAAAAAACATTTTTAATTTCAAATCAACGTTACAAAATTAAAACTGAACTCATTTATGTTAATACGCAGTCTTTGTCTTATTTTGAAACGCCCGAAAAGTTACTTCACCGAAAAAAACGAACAAAAAAAAAACCTTGTGCTTGTAATCTTTTATGTATTGAATGTAACTGTTGGCTCCGCCTCTCAAACGACTTCATCAAGGCCCCTTCTCTCCAACTCCAAATCAATTCTAAAGGTTTTGTTTTGTATTTTCCATTATTTTAGCTTCTAATTCAACAAGTGGTGGAGAGATGAGACCACATCCTTGGAAAAGAAATAAATAAGCTAATAAAACTAATCAGAAAAGATACAAAAACACATATAAAGGAATACATACTTTAGTTTTACATTTATTATTATATAGAAAAGCACTTATATATATATA
>NW_025048507.1:0-315 GCF_018831695.1 Puntigrus tetrazona | reverse complement strand
ACTCTTATCAGAACTAACTGGGTGATGACTGCTGCCCACTGCGTTGACACGTAATGAAAGTTTTCTGTATCTAGATGGTTAAGACACAACAAAACCATGTAAAAATATACGCTTGTTTCCTGACTGTACCAGTATTCACAGTGTATGGATTAACTGGTTCTAGCCATGACTTTAGCTACTTGTAGCTATAGATGCTGGAATGGCGTTAAGAAGAAGAAAATAATCAAACTGGTAAAACGTGTTCACTTGAACGTGTTTCCTGTGCAGCTCGAGGACTTGGCGTGTTGTCCTGGGCGACCACGACATCTACAACCA
>NW_025048506.1:0-1004 GCF_018831695.1 Puntigrus tetrazona | reverse complement strand
GATACTGTTTGGCTGTCAGTGTGTGTTCTAGAAGTGATTCCAATGATATTGTTATAATTAGGGTGTGGACTCTGCTATTCATTAATATTAAAAACTATTTTTAGAACTATATCTTTATCAGCACAACATGCATGATTGTATAAAGATTGTATTTGAAGAAGTTTAAGAACATCATAAATGTGTGAAATCTAACCTGTAGACTGTCCGTTCTTGTGCATTTCAGATATGATATCGCCCTTCTGCGCCTGTCCTCCAGCGCCTCTCTGAACTCTTATGTACAGCTGGCCGCCCTGCCACCTTCTGGACAGGTTCTGCCCCACAACAACCCTTGTTACATCACTGGCTGGGGACGCACACAGAGTCAGTTTAGCTGCAAGTACAACAAATTTGTTATGCTGCTGCCTCAAATAATTTGTAATCATTTCTCTCCTCTGAACTTCATGCAGCTGGTGGGTCACTCTCGGCTCAGCTGAAACAGGCCTATCTGCCTGTGGTGGACTACAGTACCTGCTCTCGTAGCGACTGGTGGGGAAGCACCGTGAAGAACACCATGGTTTGCGGTGGCGGCGGAAACGACTCTGGATGCCAGGTGAGAAAGATCAACTCTTGAACAAACCATTAACTATGAGAAGTTGTTTGGTTCTGTGGTAAAAAGGTCTAATTTTGGCTTGTGTCATGTTGTTTCAGGGTGACTCTGGTGGCCCTCTGAACTGTCAGGTCAGTGGTCAGTATGTCGTCCATGGTGTAACCAGCTTTGTGTCTTCATCGGGTTGTAACGCCTACAAGAAGCCAACAGTCTTCACCCGTGTGTCTGCCTACTCCAGCTGGATTAGTGGCGTAAGTGCAATTCCTCACAGATCATATCATCATTATAATATACTTTAAATAAGAAATTAACATGGTCATGACTGTATCTTTTAATACTTGTACCATTATTTTTATTTCAGATCATTGGATAAGCAGGAAAACCTGAGAGGCTAAAGAGATAAACATCCTCAATTTAG
>NW_025048505.1:200000-329435 GCF_018831695.1 Puntigrus tetrazona | reverse complement strand
TTGTTCTAAACAGTTAAACTGACTTTTATTCTTTAGAAAAACCTCCAGCTCCATAGACTTCTCTGCAGTTGTAAATTGAACAGTTATTAATAACATGAAACACAAGTGACCCAGAAATTAGATTAGCCTACAACAGTTTTAAATGTGCATCTGTTTGCAGATGTGCATTGGGATACACTAGTTTGTGTATTTTAAGAACACTGGTCTAAGGAAGAATGATCCCAGAATATCCCAAAATATACTGAAGAATCTGCAGGAGCTGGAGGATTTTCTGAAGAACAGTACTCAGTTTAGCTGTTCCAGAACCTTAACAAGGGGACTCATGAATAACTATGACAAAATTAACAACAAAAAAACATTCATAGATCATCCAGGTAGCCATTCACACACAGTATTAGAACCAACTGTTTCCCAAACTTTTGTGAAGATTATTTAAATCATTTCTGCTCATTTTTGTCTTATGGACTATATATGTAAACACATTTTATATAAAATATCTCTCATAGGACAGTACTCCATTAAAAATACTTATGCATTGTATATGATCATAGATTCTATAAGGAGTTACCAAACTTTTGCATGCCACTGTATCATGACAATGGGTCAATGAATTATAAACATGATTTTTTTATAACTACTGCTATTAGTAACCAAACACACATCCTTCTTTGGTTTCAACAGCATCCCAATTAATTGCTCCTGTATCTCTAGCTTCTGACCCAAATGTGTGTGCTGAATTTTTGAATGACCATCAGCAGCTTTGCCAAAGACAGAACTGCTTATAGTTCTAGCCCCAGCTGACCTTTGCATTCTACCGTTTGACACACAAACTTTTCACAACCATCTGGCACTGGCTTACAGTCCTGCTGATTTGCAGTACAATTATTAGGAAAGATCAGACCCACTTTCTTATAGTGCATACTACAAAACTCCTTGTCCAAGCTCTTACATGTTCTCCAGACTGGACTGTTGTACTACTCTGTTAGCAGACCTTCCAGCATGTACTACAAGACTCTGCAGGCTAGTCCAACGTTGGCTCATTACTCACGACCATCAAAGAGTGTATATGTCTTTCTTTTTTTCAGATGGCACAATCAGGCGTATATCCCAGAATTGGATAAATCCTTAGGGCCATTTTAGTTTTGGTGAACTATCGCTTTAATACTGGCCGTTTTTAAATAAACTGCTATGTCTACTGTTGGTAGACCTGGGACTGTTGTATTTTACATTACACTGTATGTTTTGTTGGCGTTGCAAATGTATAAATGATATATATCAAATGCATTTTAATGTACAAATTTTTGCATGTTCTATATATAACATTTGTAGCCATCTAGAATTGTATTATTCTTTTAAATTGACATCAGTGCTTTAGGAATAGCCGCCATGCAGTGAATGTGCAGAGTTCATTTTAATTGTTATGCATTGAGTTGAATTGTTAATTTTACAGAAATTTATTGAAAGAATGCAAGCTGCTCAAAAGTGTTTTGCAGCACTTCTCTATTATCCAAACGGTTTTGAAACTATAATTTCCTGGAAAATGAATGATTAAAATGTACATCTACACACATGGACTGTTTATACTATGAATGCTATTTTTATACATATTTTTTATTATGTTGTACATTTTACAACTTACTCTAGGTAGACATGAAATAACTTTTCTACCAGGCCATTTACAAATGATACCAGATTTAACATCCAGCAGGTTAATCATGCGGGATATCAACATGTTTATAAACTTTCCCCAAGTGCTTACATTTTTCGCGTATTTCTTGGATTATTTCATGTTGAAATTGTACTTTAAAATGATGGATTCGCACACCATAACTATATAAACCTTATATAATACTTTAAATTTACAGTGATACTATTTGATAAGTGAAGTGATAACACTTCTGTGATACATATGTAATTTAGCATAATTTTTCTAGTTTTTAGTAGTCTAAAAACATATTATCATTGGTATATATCTATAATTTAATTTGATTTTGACAGCTCTCTGGAAGCCCTGCTGCCAGTCTTTTACAAATATTTATGGATTTTTTTACAATTATTACCATTCAGGTGAAGCTATAATTTAAAGTATTTACTATTCGAAATGGACAAAAAACTGCATAAAGAGGTTAAATAGTAAACCCCAAAAACCTCTCTGTATAACATACTTGAGGTTGTTTGGTAGGCAGTTTGGATCCTCCAGTTTTGAGAGAGCAGCTTCACTCCTGAATCTCCCAGGATGATTGTAAATTCAGGTCCCAGCTCTCTCAGGTGTGAGGTTTGGAAGTCAGAGCTGAAGACACATAACCACAGCCTTCTCTCTGTCACCATACAGCCAGACAATCTGAAAACACAGCAGTGATCCGTTTATTCATTAAATATCCATTTCAGCCATAATTATTCCTTTAGAATCATGACATCTGAAGCAATTTTCTACATTTTCTTGCTTCCACCCATTACTTAAGAAACCAAGCTTCTGCTTGTTCTTAAAGGCTGACTAATTCAGGATAGTCTCATGTAGCCAGACTTTCAGACTGATGAATGAAGGTCTGGATTGTATATTTTTCACACAACATCACAGCCTTATAGAAACATTCATATGGCTTTGCTTCACTCAATGCCAGTTTTTTTAAGTAATAAAGTCGTAAAGCCCAGATATTAAAGGCAAAATTTAGTAAACACCTTATTGATTATGTATATTTTGTCCAGACAGAAGATGAACCCAAATATAAAAAACTATGCTGTATTAATATGACAAATACTGAATTTAATATTTTATTATTATTTTTATTTTAAATATACCATGGCACTTTAAGTGTTTCTACAATGTTTTGTCTCACTGTTTAATAAATAAAATATTGCATAAATCCATAATCTAGATCGCTTCATTCCAGCATAAAACACAATACATAACTCTAAATATGACTGTTTTAATATGACAAGATATTTCACTTTGCTATTACTGTCTCTGTCTCTGTCTTGTACATGTATATTTATTATTGGTATTATTGTTTATTTATAGAAGCACACTCATAATGACGTATTGTTGTGTGGCGTAATTTGTGAACAGTGAAGATGTTTATTGTGGACATGGACCGAGTGATTTATTGTTTGCCTGAACAATCTCTAGCAGTTGTCACATAGAATTAAGAACTGAACCTCAAACTTCCATACAGTAAATATTCCATAATTCTCTGTTTAATAGTTTTCCACACATCAGCCACAAAACTTATTGCAGATTCAGGTAAGTGTCTATTACCAACAGAATTAATTTAATTTAATAAATCGTTTGACCTGACCATCACAGGTACAGTCAACTATTTATTCAAACAAGTTATTGCATTTTGATTGAATTAAATGTTATCTGTTCAAAACTGCCTCTATTGTGTAACAAGTACATAGGCCAATGTAACAAGTGCCAAAAAATAGGAGTTCATAGGTCAAAATTGCAATTTTTATGCCGAAAAATTCACTTTAAAATCATGTTCCATGAAGATATTTTGACAATTTTTTTTGTCAATTAAATGTTTACAAACATACTTTTAAATTGTAATATACATTGCTAAGGACTTTTAGACAACTATAAAGGTGATTTTTTTGTTGCTTCAAATCAAGATTTCAAATATTTGTCTCTTGGATAAATATTGTCATAACCTAATAAACCATCAAAAATAAAAACACCTCAATGCTTATTTATTCAGCTTTAAGATGAAAACTTTACTCTTCAGACTGGTTTTGTGGTCAGGGTTACATATAAATAAATATAGAGCTAATATTAAAATGACTGCAAGCTTTTTAATTTGATAAACACATTTTCTTGTTTGTTTTACTGAAAGCCTTTACCTCCAGAATCTCAGATGGCAGTTTGGACTCTTCAGTCCTTCAGAGAGCAGCTTCACTCCTGAATCCTGCAGGTCATTGTTACTCAGGTCCAGCTCTCTCAGGATGTTTGAGTTTGAGGATTGTAAAACTGAAGACAAACTTTTACAAGACTCAGCAGCGAGTTTGCATCCACATAGCCTGAGTAAAGAACAAGACAGACAATTAGATTAAAAGTAAATAGCCTTTCTTTAGATATTAAATGCCAGTTTCTGTAATTAATTTCTTTATAAAACAACTGTTATATGAAGAATGGATCCAACTGCAGCAGGTTTGTATTATTTTAAATGAACAAAAAATATAACAACAACAAAGCGGCTAACAAACTTTTACCGCTGTCTGAAGAAGGACTATAAATAACATAATGAATAACTAAACTAGACAGATGACAAACTAATCTGTAATTTATGAAAACAAATAAACATATATTTAGAAACCAAGGAAATAAAAGGACAAATAATAAACATAGAAAACTCAAACTGATAAATCAGGATAAAAGGAAATAGAGGTATTAGAAATGAAATAGAAATACTAATCTCAAATAGAACACATTTAATTAATTAATTGTTTTTTATAGACCTTTACCATAAAGACTGTATGGATCACAATTTGGACTTTCAGTTTTATGAGAGCAAAATCATCCTAGGATCTGCAGGTCATTGTGACTCAGGTTCAGCTCTCTCAGGATGAAGATATTTTGTCACTTGTAAAACTGACCATAAATATACAAGACTCAGCAGTTAATTTGCATCCATAGCCTGAGTAAAGAACAAGACAATTAAAAAACTAAATTGCCTTGATTTAGATATTAAATCTGTTTCTGTAATTAATTTCTTTGTAAAGCCTCAGATTGCAGAATGGATCCAAATGTTTGTATTATTTTAAATGAACAAAAAATATATAACCCCAACAAAACCATCTAACATAAACATATCAATGTCTGATTCAGGACTATAAATAACATAATGTATGAACTAAATAGACAATGACAAACTAATCATTATGAAAACAACCCTTAACATATATTTAGAAACCAAGGAAATAAAGGACAAACAATAAACATAGAAGACTCAAACTGATAAAACAGGATAAAGAAATAGGATTACTAGAAAGAAATTTACAATTTGATAACACATTTTTTCTTATTTGTTATATTGAAAGCATTTACCTCAGAATCTCCAGATGACAGTTTGGACTCTTCAGTCCTTCAGAGAGAGCAGCTTCACTCCTGAATCCTGCAGGTCATTGTTACTCAGGTCCAGCTCTCTCAGGATGTTTGAGTTTGAGGATTGTAAAACTGAAGATAAACTTTTACAAGACTCAGCAGTGAGTTTGCATCCACATAGCCTGAGTAAAGAACAAGACAAAAAAAAGTAAATTGCCTTTCTTTAGATATTAAATGCCAGTTTCTGTAATTAATTTCTTTTATAAAACAACTGTTACTTAGGAAGAATGGATCAACTGCAGCAGGTGTTGCTATTACTTTTAAATGAACAAAAAATATATAACCCCAACAAAACGGCTAACAAGTCCGGTTTGCTCCATTGTCTGAAGAAGGACTATAAATAACATAATGTAGTTTCTAAATTAGACAGATGACAAACTTCTCTGTAATTGATGAAAACAAATAAACATATATTTAAGAAACCAAGGAAATAAAGGACAAACAATAAACATAGAAAACTCAAACTGATAAACAGGATAAAATGTTCTTAGAAATAGAAATAGGTCACAAATAGACACACATTTTCTTATGTGTTTTGTTAAAGGCCTTTCTCCAGAATCTCCAGATGATATTAGTTTGGACTCTTCAGTCCTTCAGAGAGCAGCTTCACTCCTGATGATCTTTGCAGGTCATTGTTACTCAGGTCCAGCCTCTCAGGATGTTTGAGTTTGCTAGGATTGTAAAACTGAAGATGGTTGCTTTTACAAGGCTGAGCAGTGAGATTGCATCCACACTCAGCCTGCTGTAAAGAACAAGACAAACAATTAGATTAAATAAAAGTAAATAGCCTTCCTTTAGATTTTGAAATGCCAGTTTCAGTAATTCAGTTCTGTATACATAAATAAAAAATAAAAACAGTTAAAGGAAGAATGGATCCAACTGCAGCAGGTTTGTATTATTTTAAATTAACAAAAATAAATAAATAAACCCAACAAAACCTCTCCTTCCTTGAGTGTGACAGATGCAAATGGGAGGCTAATGTAAATAATTCAGGTGTGACTGGTGAAGGAGGTTTTCTGGTCTCCTGGGGCGTGGCCCCAATAAAGACCATTTGATAACCATTTGTCTTTGCTCCAAGGATGAGCTGAGGAATGAGCCAGGGACCCGAGGTTTTCTGCATTTTGTTGGCGTGCTAGGGTGAGTCAGATCCACGATCAACGGATGGAGCTGGGATCACGTTTTTGAGATCTTGACTTCTGGCCACCAAACTGGCTTAGCATGCTATTACTTAGGTCGCATAAAAAAGGTACTCTTTTTGAGTCTATCGAGGAGATGGCTGCATTAAGGTAAAGTGATCTAATGGGGTAGCCTCTGACTAAGACCTGGACTAGCCCAGATGTGTCGTGAGTCTGTTCTGGCCAAACAAGGTCTCTAAGACTCTACTTCGAGCGATAAGTCGAAAGTAGAAAGTATTATAGTTAATTAATGATTCGAATTCAATCATCACAACTAGAGGGATCAGCAGTAACATTAAAATTACGTTTATAGCTGGACAAAATCACGAAAATTGGAGTCAGATGAATTATATAATGTCAGAACTCAACTTGGGAAAAAAGATTAATTGAGTGTAAGTGATTAAAGGCAAGCACCACTAGAAAGAGTCTACACACATCCAGCCTTTGACCAGCCACTGGATTCGGCCGGTAGGTGGACCCCTTACAAAACTCAAACTGATAAAACAGGATAAAGGAAATAGAGGTGGGTCTGAATAAAATACTATTCTCTGTACAAAATTAAATGTAATTAAAATTATTTTTATAGACCTGTCATAAAGAATGTATAGTCAAAATTGTACATTTTTCTTTTATGCCAAAAGTCATTAGGATCTTAAGTAAAGTTCATTGTCCATGAAGATATTTTGTCACTTTCTACCATAAATATCAAAACTTAATTTTTAACCAAGAAATATGCAGGACTAAGGACTTAACTATAGAAAGGTGATTTTTCTCAATTGGATTTTTTGGACCCTTTTCGCTTTTGGTCCAGGATCATATATAAGTAAATAAACAGATGGATTGGATAATAATATTAAAAGGACACTGCAAGCTTTTTCAATTTGATAAAAGTTTTAAAAACATTTTTCTTATTTGTTTCATTGAAAGCCTTTACCTCAGAATCTCTAGATGACAGTTTGGACTCTTCAGTCCTTCAGAGAGCAGCTTCACTCCTGAATCCTGCAGGTCATTGTTACTCAGGTCCAGCTCTCTCAGGATGTTTGAGTTTGAGGATTGTAAAACTGAAGACAAACTTTCACAAGACTGAGCAGTGAGATTGCATCCACATAGCCTGAGTAAAGAACAAGACAAACAATTAGATTAAAAAAGTAAATAGCCTTCCTTTAGATTTTAAATGCCAGTTTCAGTAATTCAGTTCTGTATAAATAAAAAATAAAAACAGTTAAAGGAAGAATGGATCCAACTGCAGCAGGTTTGTATTATTTTAAATTAACAAAAATAAATAAATCCAACAAAACCTCTCCTTCCCCTTGAGTGTGACAGATGCAGATGGGAGGACTAATGTTAAATAATTCAGGTGACTGGTGAAAGGGCTTCTGGTCTTCTGGTGAGCGTGTGCCCCAATAAAGACCATTTGATAACCATTTGTCTTTGCTCCAAGGATGAGCATGGGAATGAGCCGGGAGAGGTTTCACATTTGGATGCTAAATGTTTGATTCTTTGATTGGTCTGGGTATTTAAAGGATGAGGGCAAACCACTCAGGGAAGTGTTCTTTAAGGGAGATCGCACAACTTCTGTTTGTCTTTATTGCCAGGTGATGATGGCCTTTTTGAATATTATTTTTTATAATTTGTTTTATATGTTTGTTTTAGTTTGCTTTATTTTTTGTTTTTACTGCTGATGAGTTCTGTAAATGCTATGAAATTTCATGAATTAAGTACTGTCTGTCAAAATAAAAGTAAAGCTTGATTAACTCATAATATTGTCTGAAATAACTTTTCTAGTAGGTTAGTGACTTCACCAAACTGTGCTAGGGTGAGTCAGATCCATGATCAATGGATGGAGCCAGGGGCACTGCGTTTTGAGATCTTGACTTCTGGCCACCAAAACTGGCTTAGCATGCTATTATATTAAAAAAATTACTCTTTTGAGTCTATTGAGGAAATGGCTGCATTAAGGTAAGTGATCTACGGGTAGCCTCTGACTAAGACCTGGACTAGCCCAGATGTGTCGTGAGTCTGTTCTGGCCAAACAAGGTCTCTAAGCCACCCAGACTCCTAACGAGCGATAAGTCGAATCTAGGAAGTATTATAGTTAATTAATTGATTCAAATTCAATCATCACAACTAGAGGGATCAGCAGTAACATTAAAATTAATATAGCCAAAATCACGAAAAAATTGGAGTCAGATCAAATTATATAACGTCAGAAATGAAATTGGGGAAAAAAAAGATTAATTGATGTAGGTGATTTTGCAGAAGCGCTAGAAAGAGTCTACACACATCCAGCCTTTGACCAGCCACTGGATTCCGGCGGTAGGTGGACCCTTACAAAACTCAAACTAATAAAACAGAATAAAAAGGAAATAGAGTAGGTCTGAATAAAATACTATTCTCTGTATAAAATTAAATGTAATTAAAATGATTTTTATAGAACTGTCATATAGACTGTATGGGTCAAAATTGTACATTTTTTCTTTCATGCCAAAAACCATTAGGATCTTAAGTAAAGACTCATTAGACTAGTTACCACTCTTTATTTGCTTTAGTTAGACTCTAAATGCTCTATTTTCATGTCTATGAGTGTATCTCTACTTTGATATCTCCTAGAAGGTTCTTTCTTGGTATCAAAATGATTCTCTCGTTTTCCCTCAAATGATGATTTACTTCATAGAATCATGAAGTGCATCAGGACAGTTTTTTATTTTAGACAGATACTCTAACAGATTCACATCTCTTGATTCCAACCTTCTGGTCATTACCTTCAAATAACTTTTTATCTCACTATGGACTTTCCTTCAAGAGGAACCAGAGCTCTGCAGCTCACACCTAAAAAGTTCTTTTGCAGCAACTATCTAATAAGTAACTCTTATAACTAGTTGGATGCCTGTTTTTAAGATTGAGCCAATTTTAAGATGAATTTTGATTCTTTGATGATTCTCACTAGGTTGTGGTTAATTGAAAAGGTCATACTGCCATTTTTGGCTCCCTCTAGAAAGAAAACCCTTACTTTCATTTCTCCTATTTATATGTGTTTTGTTTAAGTTATTTGTCTGTTATCTATAGCCTCATTTATTAAATCCCTTATATTCACAATCAACTGTCTCTGGGTGCTGCTCACAATTTGAAGTCACTGGAATGTTGACCCTTGCTACATGCTAAATTACTGCTAGCACTGCAGAGTAGGAAAACTATTCTTCCTCAGCCTGGAAAATAACCTTTGCTAGAATTGATAAATAATTATATTGTCTGCTCGGTGGACAAACAGATGAAATAATTGGAATGTTCTTCTACAATTAATACTACAGATTGAATCAAAATATTTATTATTAATTATACCAAGCTATATCTAATTATAAATATTCCTAGAAGGTTCTTTGAGCTAATTCATTACATATGTAGAGCCTAAACAAATGTTTGGGTTGTTAAATTCATTGTTTGTTTAAAGAGGATAAAAAGACATTTGTTTGGCTACAATATGTTTTATGCTGATTTGTTTTTTTTTTTTTGTTTGTTTTATATATGTTCCTTTAAGATTTCTCTAAAGAGTGTAAACAGTATGTAATACAGAGAACTAAAAAAAAGGACTTTAATTTTGTTGTATTTTCTGCTAATATTATCTTGTCCTATGAGAGCGAAGGATTTTGACCTCAAGTTCAAGGGGCGGGACAAAGAAGATTCAGGTGCAAAATCCTGGTTTTTGATTGAGAGTCAGATGTGGTGTAAAGAAAAGTGTGTGCGCTGAAAGAAGCCTCATTGCATTACATTAATAGACATTTTCAGTCGGTCTAAGTGTAGAAACGTTTCTGTGAATATATTAGTGAAGAGATCACACATCACGTAGCTCGCGCCTGAAGAAAGTTTGCGCAGGTCGCATATACACCCCACATCGTGAGTTCTGCTTTTGCCAGCAAGCAAAACAGAATGTCTTTCAGGAGACTGAAGATCGTCGAGTCAGTTGGAGGTGGAGGATCTTCGTGGAGTTCGTTTGGCATGTTCGAGGAGGAGAAGTTCATCGGATTCGCGCAACATCATCGATGATGTCGTCATGGAGGCTGTGCGTTTCATCTCATCGTTCATCAAGGGTCCGCGATTATTATTCCATGAGTGAAATCTAGTTCCCTGGATTCATGAGTAACGTGTTACAGTTGTTTCATCACAAGAGCTCCAACTGTCTGTTAACGGTGAACTGAAAATCCCAGCTGGGTAATATTGAGTTTTACAGGAATTTCGGGTTATTTTTATATTTTATTTTGTGTTTTCTAAATATTGTTGAAACTGTGTGAATTGAATGACTTGCTCACTCATGTGATTAAACAAAAGCTCCTGAGAAAAATGAATTCACATTTATTAATCATCTTTAAGTGTGTGTTAAGTGTTTCTCAAGTTTAAAAAAGTTATACAGGTTATAGTTATCATCTGACATTTCATACTGATATCTGAGACCGAGTGGTATTTGAATGTTTATTTCTTGAGGTAATTTGTGAATCACTATTCACAGAGTAATTTAGATGTAACTCTCACCTAGACTTTTTTTTTTTTAATTTAATTATTTAAAATTTTCCTAGTCATTATCTGAGCCGTACAGCGGAGAGGGCTACACATAGTTTTTGATTCGTAATAAGCATTGCTAAGAACATTTATAAAACTATAAAGGTGATTTTCTTTTGATTTAGATTTTTTTGAACCTAAGATTTGCAGATATTTGTCTCTTGGAGAGACTCTTGGAAGTCTCTCTTGGAAATATTTGTCATCCTAATAAACCATCAAAAATAAACATATGAATGCTTTATTCAGCTTTAAGATTATGTATTAATCTTCATTTTGTTTTCCTTTTGGTCCAGGATCACCTACTGTATAAGTAAATATAGAGCCAGACTAGATCATTACATTAAAACGACATTGCAAGCTTTTCAATTTGATAAACACATTTTGCTTTTTTTTTTATTGAAAGCCTTTACCTCAGAATCTCCAGATGACAGTTTGGACTCTTCAGTCCTTCAGAGAGCAGCTTCACTCCTGAATCCTGCAGGTCATTGTTACTCAGGTCCAGCTCTCTCAGGATGTTTGAGTTTGAGGATTGTAAAACTGAAGATACATGTCCACAAGACTGAGCAGTGAGATTGCATCCACATAGCCTGGGTAAAGAACAAGACAAACAATTAGATTGAAAAAAAGTATTGAATGGAGTAGTCGTGTTTTAGTGAAGCTGCTCTATATTTTCGTTCACTACTGTGATTACTCTGGGTTTCACTTGTATCTTTACATAACTTTGATTAGTAAAGGACTATACAATGACAAAACCTAAGACCGAAAAGGGTGAACCATTGAATGATCCTCCTGCTCAGTCACCGCTGGAGATGGAAGAACAGGCCGCTTCAGTCTCTGAGTCTGGTTTCGAGTCTGAATCTAGCAGTATTCTTTTGACATTAAAGAATATGAGCAAAGCGATGACCGACCGATTAGCCTTTTTGTGGAAGCATCTTTGGTGTCCACTCAGGCATCTTTTGAGGCTCTGGGATAGAATCAATTGAGGTTGTAAATGCTACTGCAGATTTTGACCGTCTACTCTCTCACATTGAGCAGAAGAAGTGTGTGAAAATACAATCAGAGAATGAAGCTCTTTGTCATAAAACAATTTATGGATTCATCACTTTCCAAAGAAGAAAAAATACTTCAACTGGTTCTTCAACAGTTTCCTTTTCACTACAAGGACAGACCAATACACATCTTTCCAGATCTTCCGGCTGAAATCAGTGATGTTGGAAGCATCTCCGGAGTGCCTGTGTAAGGATCATCTACCAGAGAAACTACACTTCACCCATGGCACTACTGACAAGGTGTTTTCCTCAAGACCTTGAGACACCTCACTGCGGTGCTGTCTTAAATATAACTCATATACAGTATATGCAGGCTGGACATGCACTGATGCGTGACTCCTACTCAGCAGTCGCTTAGACTGAAGCATTAGTTTGACTATTTTTTTGTTGTTTATGATATGTGTTCATGTGATTGGAGAGAGAGCTTCTGGTCTTTTATCTTAAGCTGTAGTTTACTGTTCAGATGGTCTGCAATTCCTCAGTGAATCTTGGGGTGTGTATTCTCACTTTGTTTGGGAAAGTGGGGGTGGCTATCTGCCAATGTTATGTACTTACAAGAGACACATATTAGGCCCACTAAAGAGAAGATGCTCAAATGCAGCTGGGTTGGTCATATTTTCCGGTCTACATTCTCCAGTAAGGCTAGAAGAGTTGCAATCTTAATCCGTTAAACAGTTCCTTTAAGACATGTTTCCACTCTGAGTGATTCAGTCGTTACAGCTTGGTAACTGGCTACATTTATTTATTTCATGTTAATGTATATTATATATGTATATATGAATATATTTACTGTACATTTCACTTCTCTCAGTGTATATGGTCAGAACTTTGATGACCTTGCCTTCTTTCTTAAAATATTTCATTTACTGTCTTGATTTCACTGATTCACATGTGATTGTAGGTGGTGATTTTAATCGTGTACTTGATCATTGTTTGGACAGGTCAGCCCAAATAATCCAGTTGCCTTCCTCTCCTGTAGTTTTAAATAACCTAAAGTCCTCCATGAACCTGGTTGATATATGGAGAATGACACATCCCACTAGTAGAGACTATTCTTTTTTCACTAAGACACAAGTCTTTCTGTAGAATAGACTATTTTTTGCTAGTTTCAAACTTATATCAAATCTGATTACCTGAAAAGTATCACAACATCTTACTTTCTGATCACTGAACAGAAGTCAAGCATTTTTATTACATTGTGGAACACGTTAAGGATGTCCCTTTAGTCCTTTGCTTTTTGTCATAGCGATTGAGCCTCTTGCATCATTCACCTATCAAGCCTGTAAGTCTGGGAAATCATTACATCTCCTTATACACAGACGATATTGTTCTTTTTCTGTCAGATCCCAAACAGTCTTAGATCTTATAGATCTTATAAAATAATTTTCTATGGTCTCTGGATATATAATTAATTTATGTCTTTAGGTACTGATCTTAGAGTTATTCTGCCCAAAAAAACCCAAATAAATTTTTAAGTAGTTTTTTCTTAATAAATTGGAAGATTTGAAGACAAACATAAGCAAATGGAGGACACTTCCTCTTTCTATGATAGGCTCTATAAACAAGTCTTTTTTTTAAACATTAGATTCATTAACTCTCCCTTTTATCTGGGGCTTTAAAGCTCACAGAATATCCATAAAGATACATTTACAGAAGTCAAGAGGTAAAGGTGGACTAGGGCTACCATGTTTCTTACACTATACTGGGCAGGAAATGCCAGGGCCCTTGTCTACTGGCAGGAGGATTATAAAGTGGAAATCCCCACTGATACACCCCCCTCAGGATGCTTATTGAAAAAAATGAAATTAAAAATAGTTTACTTTGCTGTATCACTTGCAGATTGATAAGATTGATTATTTTATTGTTTTAAACTGTTTGAAAATATGGCATAAAATTAAGAAAGGCTGCAAATTACCTGACATTGTTATTTTTGCATGCATTCCCCTTCTATCTCTGACATTCAACACCTGGAGGCAGAGTGGTATGGTCACCCTGCAGAATTTATATATTAACAAACATTTTGTCTCATTTTCTCAACTAAAAGAGAAGTTTTCTCTCCAAACAACACACTTCTTTCAGCATTTACAGATTAAATTATGTACGTCACCCAGCCAGCAGAGGAGTCCTGACCTGAGTACTAGCTGGGCTCACCTCTGCTTCTTCTGCCTTCATTTCCTGTTTGGAGGCCTTTACAACCAGAGGCCCTCCAAGAATACGATGTGAAGTGTTGCCAGTATTACCTGCCTTACCGAGCGTTCTTTATCTCTGTCTCTAGCTAATCTTGTGTATGATCATTGCCTGTTTACCTGTTTTACGACCTTTGGACCTTCTGTATTGTTTACTGGATTGATTGATGTACTGGATCTGACCTTCTGCCTACCTTCACGTTTATGATTATTGTCTCAGCCCTAAATAAACTACAGCAAATGGATCCAAACACAGACTCCGTGTCCTCGTTACAGCAGTATCTAATTTTGAATCTCTGCCGGAAGAAAGAAGGATTTATAAGCTATTGTTGTTCACCTGATTCCAAACATTTAATTTCAGACATCAATTAATTCTCTTTAAAATAGACTGCTTTATGAAAAATGCCTAGGAACTGCCCAGAGGCTTTTTTTCTGCCATTTCTCCTATTTGTAACCGATGTAAATCTGCAGAAGACTCTTTGACATGTCCAATACTTTAAGATTTTGGTGTGACATATTTAAGTGGTTCTCTGACATGTGTATGTGTAGTTTATATGATATATATATATATATATATTATTTTATGTATTATATATATTTTACACTTTATTTTATTGTTTTTTATATATTGTTATTTTGATGTATATTTTTTTGTTGTTAATATGTAACATTCTACATTTAAATACATTTCTTTTTTTCCTCTGCACAGTCTTGGAATGTACCAGAATAACATTTCACTACAAGCTGTACTTCTACAAATTTGTATGGGACAAATAAAAAATCTTGAATCTTGAATGGATTAAATTTGTGTTTATACTTGGTCCCGATGTCTGATGTTTTTATTACTATTTTTATTATTAATAATATGTATTTTTTTTATTATTTGAAACCAAATGCACTTATATTTAGAACAACAAAATAGAGGACAGAAAAATAAACACAGGAAATTCAATATATCATAGATTAAATAATATCATAGTCTAGTTGTATACTTTGTCTACATTTTCAGAAATGTAATTACATTTTACTACAAGTGAACCTTGCTTAGACTTTCATTCAGTTTGTATATTTTAACAGATGTGTTGCATTACGTTCATCATCATTGGTGAAAGAGTTCATGAGACAATTTAAATGGCCAGATCTTCATCATGTGCTGACAAACACAAGGTTATCCTCCAGTTTCTCAGCATCTTCCAGACAAGTAGACATGGTGGAACTGGAAGTGTTCTGGAAAGATCTACATGAGAGTACCTTGGCCAAATGGTACAAATATGCTTTCTCAAACTTAGTGAATGAAGAAAGCTGGTGAACAAGCTGGTGTTATTAAGCCAAAGGAGGTTAACTACTAACCAAACTCTCAGAGCCTTGGTTTTCTTGTACTACAACTAATAGCTCTGCAGCTTTTGAGAGGAAACCAGGGATGATTCAGTAGATTTTGATCGTTATTTGTATCACAAACACTTGACAGAAACGCAAAAAGAAATGAAATGTTGGTTTTACATTTCTTTTGTCAATTATGTGGAGATGATGCATAGTTGTCAATCTATAGAATGGATTAGTTACTTTGCATTAATAATTTGCATTAGTTTACTTAATGCATGCTCTAAAATTGATAAATATCTACTGCTCTGTTGAAATGCAAAAGACAGATTAAAATAAAACAAATATTGAGTACTTAAAAAAGAGTTAAAAAGTATATGTTGATAATATTAAAGAGTTACATGAAGTTAAATGTTTTTTTCTGCAAAACACCACAATAAATGGCACAAATATTGGCATAAATGTTGAAGAAAAAGAAATCTGAAAAAGTGCTGCAAAATTCTGGAGGAACTGTTACACAGATCACACAAAGACCTCATCGACTGGTTTAGTGAGTCTCCCAAAACTCTCCTGTTCACTGCCAGATCATTCACATTAATTTTAGTAAAAACACAAACTATATCATGAACATGTTGTTAAAGTGTATTGATCTTCAGTGTTACTTACCGAACTGATCTGGATTCTTTAACCACAGGTAACAGATACTGAAGAACTTTATCTCCTGTATCTTGTTTCCCAATAAACTGTTTTAGATCAAAAACATCCATCTTCTGCTCTGATGTCAGCAACACATAAACCAGAGCTGACCACTGTGAAGAGGAGAGTTTGGTTTCTCTTATTCCTCCAGATTTCAGATAACCCTGGATCTCCTGCATCAGTGAATCATCACCCAGTTCATTCAGACAGTGAAACAGATTGATGGATTTCTCTGAAGAGTGATTCTTCCTGATCTTCTCTTTGATGAACTGAACTGTTTCCTCTTTGTTGTAGGAGCAGCTTCCTGTCTGTGTCAGTAGTTTTCTTAAGAGAGTCTGATTGGACTCCACTGAGAGACCCAGAAGAAACCTCAGGAAAAGATCCAGGTGTCCATTCTTACTCTTTAGAGCCTCATTCACAGCTCTCTGATGCAGCTCAGATAATGAATTATATTTATTCTGGTAAAAATATCTTGGACAATAGACTGTGTTGGTTTGGTCAAACACATTTATCTTCTTTTATTGTAAAGAGAGATGCACATATAGAGCTGCTAGATGTTCCTGAAGGCTCAGATGAAGCAAAGCAGAAGACTTTCTCCTGAAACAAGCCCAGCTCCTCTCTGAAGATCTGGGTGCACAGTCCTGAATAAACTGATGCTTCTGTCTCATCAATGCCACACTCTCTCAGGTCTTCATCATAGAAGATCAGGTTTCCTTTCACTAGCTGCTGGAAAGCTAGTTTCCCCAGTTTGAGGATCATGTCTTCATCTGTCACCTTCTTCTCATAGTCTTTCTCATGTTTGATGTTGGTCTGAAGGATCAGGAAGTGTGTGTACATTTGAGTGAGAGTCTTGGGAATCTCTCCAGTCTCTGCTCGACTCAAGATCTTCTCAAGAACAGTGGCTGAGATCCAGCAGAAGACTGGGATGTGACACATGATGAAGAGGCTCCTGGAGGACTTCAGGTGTGAGATGATCCTGTCGGCCAGACTCTGATCACTGATCCTCTTCCTGAAGTATTCCTCCTTCTGTGGCTCATTGAAGCCTCGTACCTCTGTCACTCGATGGACGCACTCAGAGGGGACGAGATCAGCTGCTGCTGGTCTGGAGGTGATCAGATGAGAGCAGAGGAAGCAGATTCCCCACAATCAGGTTCATCAGCAGCACATCCACTGAGGCTGACTCAGATATATTACACAGTTTCACTTTACTCTTAAAGTCCAGAGACAGACGACACTCGTCCAGACCATCAAAGATGAACAACACTTTATATTCATCGCTGGATATTTCCATTTCTTTAGTTTCAGGGAAAAAGTCGTGAAGAAGATCTGAAAGACTGAGTGTTTTGTCCTTCATCAAGTTGATTTCTCTGAAAGGAAGTGGAAATATGAGCTGGACGTCCTGATTCTCTTTCCCTTCGGCCCAGTCCAGGATGAACTTCTGCACAGAGACTGTTTTTCCAATGCCAGCGACTCCCTTTGTCAGCACAGTTCTGATGTCTTTGTCTTGTCCAGGTAAAGGTCTGAAGATGTCACTGCATTTGATGGCTGTGTCCTCTGTTGCTTCTCTCCTGGATTGTGTCTCAATCTGTCTCACCTCATGCTCATTATTGATCTCTCCTCTCTCACTCTCTGTGATGTAGAGCTCTGTGTAGATCTCATTCAGCAGTGTTGGGTTTCTCTGCGTCGCTGTTCCCTCACACAGACACTCAAACTTCTTCAGCAGATTTGATCTAAGTGTGTCGAGGACTCCTCTCTTAAAATCTAAAGACTGAATCACAGATGTCTCTCTCTTCATAGACACACAGCTGGACTCTGCTTCTGATCTCTTCTGATGAACTGAACTAAAACAGAAAACAGAGATATTCAACATTTCATACAGTGTATTTACAAAAACTATTGACTTAATTTGATAATATACGAAAATAAATTGTAAATCAAAACATCATATAAGTGTCATACCTGAGTCCAGGCTGTGAATCTTCACTCTTAAACTTATTGGATGATCCATAGACCAGTCACTCTTCATAGACACACAGCTGGGCTCTGCTTCTGATCTCTTCTGATGAACTGAGCTGAAACAGAACAGATGTTATACTTTATAATCAGAATCATCTTAATATATTACAAGATAATTTTATTATTCTTGAAAAATATTTGTATATAAAATAAATGATAATAAATAAACTTGTAAATGTTCATGGTTTTATTTCTATAAGAGAAAAGCTTTATTGTGTTCCTCAAAGTACCTGCAGGCTGGAGAATACTCTTCATCTCCAGATGTTTGTGTTTCATTCATGATGGATCTGAACAGTTTGATCTTCAACACTGACTCTAGATGGAAATGACAAACAATCACAAAAACTACATTAAATAAACAGCTCATATTGTTATAAGTCATTTTATTAAACATTTAAGTTGTTCTGTTTTATAAAGAATCGATTGCTATGTCTTTCTGAAATGAAATAACATCAACAAATCACTTTTCTATTATTCTCGCGTCGTTCATCTCATATTCAGACGGCGGTGATTAAATTGCTGTGAATCACTAGTTATGTCAATAATGATTATTAATAGTTAATTTCAGCTTGATCATATTTAATATAAAAGTATACTAAAAATCTGAGTTTGATGGCTGTTAGCTTTGCTTTTTACAAATGAAATTTCCATTAGATAATTATGAATTTTAAAGCGTCACAAACTGAGAAAAGTCAGTGTTACAATGATATGAGTTTATCTATTAATAAATGTAGAAGTGAATCTGGCTCAAGATTATATAATAACCTGATATTAAATAAGAAAGACGTGAGAATGCTCAAGTAATATATATATATATATATATATATATATATATATATATATATATATATATATATATATATATTATATACATTTATTACACTTTTTACAAAATTTAAAAACCTTTTTACACTTACATTACATTAGAAACATCTTACAGTCTTATGAGTCCTGTTTGTTCATATTTGATCATGTTTCATGAGTGTTTCATGATTAAGACAGTATTTAATCTTTACTTACATGAATAAGGAAGTGTCTTTCTGCTCCACAGCTGAAGACTTGCTTTGATCAAAACGTTCAGTTTCTAGACAACTTCTCAAAATGTCTTTGTTTTTTCTCTTTATGTTCATGTATGTCCCCGCATAAACATTAAAAATCAGGATTAGGTTAATGATAAGGTTTTTCGATCAGAAAAAAACGATCAGGTGTAAACGTCACATGTAAAGTACAAGGTGCATAACATCAAAGTATCGCGAGATCGACTGACGGTTCTGTGTTCTCTTTACTTTCGCTCTCGCGGTACTTTGATTTGTACTTTGAACGAGGTCATTCAACGAACACACACCTAAGCACTTTATTTTTCAACGCGGAAGTAAATACGAGGACGTCCTTACTTCTAATGTGTTAAACTTCCGTTTCACGAGCAGCTAGTGGAAACAAACACAGACCACTGTATCTGTGTCCCAAACTGAAGCGCGTGAAGCTCGAAGCCACGCCTCCTCAGGATTTCCTCAGGTGTTCTAGATTACTGCTCCTGTCGCATAGCAACGGAGAGCTGACGTCCTACAGGATAGGAGGAGCCAGAGTCGATCACTTTCACTTTCATGTTTCACGTCACAATGGAGTCGGTCTCGAGACTGGTTTAATCCCCGGATGACAACTTTAATGCAGGTATCGGCTTGGATCTTGCTTGAATGCAATGATCCATAAAAAAACTATTAAAAAAAAACATACACTACACACACAGTAGATCAAATGCTGAATAATATATAAGGCCTTTTCTCTATCAAATATAAAGTACAAAATTTTATTCAGTTTTGTTCTCTGAGTCATTGTTGTAGATTAAACCCAACATTATATGAAGTATAAATATAAGTTAAATATAACAACTCTGAACATAATTCAGAAATACAATGCAACATACACAGTGGTGCAGCACTAATATTGATACAAAACCATCCAAATTATTTTTCAGAACAATACTGTAGGCCTATACCTTCACTTTAAGTAGTAGTATTAGCATATACAATACAATACTTTAATTATAGAAAATAAACATTCAGTAATCATTTACTTACTCTCATGTTTTCATTTTTGGTTGAAGTCTCCTGCAGCTAAGATTTTAAATGTGACCAGTACTTTTCCCAAATGTGGTATTAGTAGTTACTAAAAGTAGTTTACTAAAGTATCCCAGTATTTCTTGTTCTAATTAGTTTTTCATAGCTATTCATTTCTCTTTTCCGTCTTTCTCTGCATCAGACAGAGTCCTGTACTGAATGTGCCAGAACTGGTTTAATGGTTTGGGCTGAGCAGAGAGATCCTACAGGGCTCCTGGATCTTCTGAGAAGAGAATGGGTTTCACAATCCAGACCCTGGTGTTTCTCTCCTGTCTGGACACTGGTACATCATACAGAGGGGTCTCCATGCCCCTTCTACTGTCCACTGCATTGTCCTCCGAGTCTCTGAGAAGACTTTCCACTCTTTTTTTTCAGAGAAGGGTTAATAAATCATCTATTCTCTGTCTCTCTGGAGTTTAATGTCTTCTCTGAGCAGCTCCACCAGCATCCGCTCACTCCCTCACCTGTCCCAGGACACCTGCAAATCTAAGCAAGCAACAACAGAACAACGAATTTCAGCAAAAAAGTGTCTATTAACTTTCTTACATTGTCTTTTTCATTTCTCCCCCAGCCAGAATAATCCTAAAACAAGAGCAAATGGAACGCGTATGAAAATATAGCAACCCGACCCCAGATGAGCAGAAGAAAATGGATAGATAAAACATTTTTTCTATCCAAGAAGTTAAAGAGTTGTTTGGAGCATGTTTTTTTTTATTCAAGTGTTTCTATCGTATTTTGTGCATGTTTTCTTGCTGGATGAGAAATTTGTCCTACTTTGAGCGCATAGTTTTTTTTTATACAAATCTTTAGAATTTCTGCACATTTTGGCATCTACGTACAGTGTTTTTATGCAATATACATACAAAATATATAGTTTTTATGCTCATAAAAATAGGTTGATGGAAACAGCTAATGGAGTAAGCATGGCAGTAAATATAAAAGCTCATCCAGATTTCAGAGCCCATGTGTAGGGGATGTCCTTCAGAAAAAATTCTGGAAATACAACCTACTTGCTTCGTCACAAAGAAATAGATCACCTAAAAACTGAATTTATAATCTAAATCAAAAGCCTTAACTCAATGCTCTCATGAAGGTGCATACGGCCGTTGCTGGAAAGCGGTATTTTAGGTTATAATTTTAAAGATAAACTGGACACCACACTAGGGTTGTGCTGATTGACGATAATATCATGTGTCGACTCTAAAACTACTCTTTACAGCATGTTAGCAAAAAACACTTAAGCTTATTCTTTATCATCATACAGAAAAAGTCACTCGAGTGAAAGCAACAAGTTCATTGTTTACATACGCATCATCGACCAATCAGCTTATGCCAAGTCATTTAAAGCTGTGATTAAGTTATGTTAAGAACACATTAATCTGCACCTTCTAGAGTTTTGTGAAACAACTACACATTTAATTAATAGATTTTAAAAATGTATAAGATACTATTTCACTTTACTCCCGTGGGCCCACCACCTGCAGGAGGGACCGTAAGGGGCCGGTGCTTTGTGGATTGGGCGGCAGCCAAAGGTGGGGATCTCGGCAACCCGGCCCCTGGACACAGAACCTGGTTTTACGGATATGGAATGTCACCTTTCTGAGGGGAAGGATCTGGAGTTGCTGCGGGAGGTGGAGAGGTACCGGCTAGAGATATTCGGCTCAACTCCATGTGCAGCTTGAGCTCTGGAACCCATCTCCTCGAAAGGAGCGGGACTCTTCACTACTCTAGTGTTGCCCGCAGTGAGAGGCAGCGGACTGGTGTGGGCTTGCTCATAGCCCCCCCAGCTTAGCCGCCATGTGTTGGAGTTTACCCCGGTGGGTCGCCTCCCTGCACCTTCGGGTTGGGGGGAGGTCTCTCACTGTCATTTGTGCCTACGGGCCGAATGGCAATATAGAGTACTCTGCCTTCTTGGAGTCCTTGGAAGGGGTGCTGGAAAGTGCTCTGACTGGGAACTATCATTCTGGACACCAGAAGTAAGGGCTGCAGTCAAGTGGAAGAAGGAGTCCTATCAGGCCTGGTTGGCTTGTGGAAGTCTGTGGGGCAGCTGACAGGTACCGGTGGGCCAAGCGGAACGATTGGCAGGAGTTCGGTTGTGACCATGTAAAATGCCTCAAAGAGGTTCTGGCAAATCGTCCGATGCCTCAGAAAGTGGAAGCAGTGCCCTGCCAACACTGTATACAGTGGGATATATCTGGGATTCTGCTAACCTCGACTGGGGACATTGTCGGGTGGTGGAAGGATAGTCCTCAATCCCTCCAACGTGTCTTCCACTGAGGGAGCAGAGGCCTGGGACCCAGGGGAGTACTCGACCGTCACCCTGGCTGAGGTCACTGAAGTTGTTAAAAAGCTCCTCGGTGACAGAGGGGCTGTCGAGCGAGATCCACCCCGAGTACCTCAGGTCTCTGGATGTTGTGGGGCTGTCTTGGCACGACACACCTCTGCAGTATTGCGTGGACCACGAGGACAGTACCTCTGGACTAGCAGACTGGGGTGGTGGCTCTTCTTTGGTGTGCTCCAACTATAGGGGGATCACACTCCTCAGGCTCCCCGGGAAAGTCTATGCCAGGGTACTGGAGAAGAGAATTCGTCCGATAGTCGAACCTCAGCTTCAAGAGGAACAATGTGGCTTTTTGTCCTGGATGTGGAACACTGGACCAACTCTATACCCTCTTCAGGAGACTGGAGGGTTCTTGGGAGTTGCCCAAGGCATTCGACCGAGTTCCTCGTGGTGTCCTGTTGGTTTGCATTGCCGGCAGTAAGATTTGTTCCCAGTGCATGTTGGTCCTGTTCATTATGTTTATGGACAAGACTTCTAGGCACAGCCGGGGGCCGGAGGGGGTTTGTTTTGGTGACCACGGGAAACTGCTTTTTGCGGATAATGTTGTCCTGTTGGCTGCATCTGGCCAGGACCTACAGTGTGCACTGAGGCGATTTGCAGCTGAGTGGAGCGGCTGGGAGGTGAATCGGCATCTTTAAGTCTGAGGCCATGGTTCTCAGTCAGACAAGGGTGGCTTGCCCCCTTCAGGTTGGTGGGGAGTTCCTGCCTCAGGTGGAGGAGATTCAGTATCTTGGGGTCTTGTTCACGAGTGAGGGGAGGATGGAACGAGAGATTAACAGATTGGTGCAGCTTCTGCAATAATGTGGTCGCTGTACCGGTCTGTCATGGTGAAGCTGACAGCTGAGGAGCTGAGCTGTAAGCTCAACTCTTTTTATTCAAGTGTTTCTATCGTATTTGTGCATCTTGTAAGAAGATTTGCGGTCAATCTTCGTTCCTACTCTCACCCATGGTCATGAGCTTTGGGTCATGACCGAAAGGATGAGATCCTGGACACAAGTGGCCGAAATGAGTTTCCTTAGGGTCGCTGGGTGCTCCTTTAGAAACAGGGTGAGGAGCTCGGTCACTCGGGAGAAGCTCGGAGTAGATCCGCTGCTCCTCCACATCGAGAGAGGCCAGCTGAGGTGGCTCGGCAATTGTTCCGGATTACAGAGGTCAGGGGAAAGGAAAAGGAGTAGACAGAAAGAATCTAAGGGGAAGAGGTGTTCAAATCTAACAACAAAGTTCACATTTCTATTGAGATTTGTTTTCTGATTTGTTACATAGACTCTTTACATAATTAGTTTTAGTGGTTCTGTCAAATTAATTTTACGCCAGTGTTTGTTTACAAATTAGTTTACAGTGTTTGTGAAGCAATTCATTCAAATGACTCTGTTTCAAAAGCTTTGTTTCTCCTTCACTAAGTTATCCATTTATAAAATATAATTTTCATATCCATTTCACGATTTGTATATACAATTCTTTAAATGCGATGCACTGTAAAGACTTTTATTTATTGAAATACATTTTTAAATACAATATTTTATTAAATGCTGTGATTAATGTCATATTTCATGTCAGTGTAACGAAGGCATTGAGGCAGAGCTAGAATCCTTGTGCGGTAGTTTATTAGACGCAAGGGCAATAATCACAAATAGGCAGGCAAAGAGTCAGGATTACAAAGGCTGCAGTATGTCCTCAAATATCTGCCGATCTCTTGATTCAGGTGCAACACTTGGCTGTTAGATTGTGGATGGTACCTGAAGTGAGGCTGACATTTATATTGAGTTGTTTACAAAAAGCTCTCCAAACTTGGGACGTAAACTATATCCTCTGGGATGCCGTATACTCGAAATACTTTATGGAAGAGAGCTTGAGCTGTTTCAATGGCAGTGGGAGTCATTTTAGAGGAATTAGTGAAGTTATTGGAAGGTGGCATTGAGGGATGTGACCCACTGCATAATGCATTGTCATAGACTGGAGTGGGCGTGTCCGAGAGGAGGGCGTGGTATTGGTCAGGTCTGGCGGCGTGTGTGAAGCACACCTGAAGTGTATCGAGCCTTGTCACCGCCGCCGTTAAATACTGAGCGCACCTCTCCTCGAGAGACCGGTCTCTTCCCTCGTGCATGTGTGACCCGTTTGTCGGAAATATATCAATAAAAGGAGGAAAAATATCTACAAGGTCTGAGCTCACCAAATATATGTTCTTTATATTAACTACTAGTATTTGGAGTCTCGGGTTCGGGGTCTTACACTAAACACAGAATTATATAAAAAAAAATAATTGTGCTTAAGAAATGTGTCTGCACTCGCGATTCAAATATCAATTCAGTCACCAACTGCTTGAATAAAAACACATACACAGAAATACGTTTCAACGGGTGTTATTTGTATTCAGTGTGTCCTCTTTTTGGTTCTCTTTTTTTGTTATAAACTGCAAACACTTTGCAGTATAATTGTCACTTGTTTAACAAAAATATATTTGTGTACCTTCAACGAATTACAACAATGAATTATCAATGAATTACCACAAACAATGAATTATCAACAATCACAATTGAATAAAATAAAATAAAATGAAATAGACAGTCCAAACAGTCAGAAGAAATGCATGAATCCTGAATCAGGTTGAAATGTGTTTGGTTCAGTTCAAATCAGTGTAAGTGTATGAATGAATGCCTACAGAATCCTCGCCGAAACCAACGATGAAGAACCGTTCACTCCTCACGAACGAGTCCTTGAATCGCACGATTCACCGAGTGAACTCCAACTGGTTTCTCCTAATGCAATAAAAGAGTTCAGGCATACAATTAAAGAAGAATATGCAAGGATGGATATGAATAAACGAGAGCAGAAGTGCAGCTCGTATCTCTCGCCACGAGCTGGCGCATGAGTGACGTCAGCAACCATCGACGCACCTCTCTAATAGTAATTCAATTTGACAACAATCAAATAAAATATATTTATATATTTACTTTGCATGCCTGAATCTTACTGTCACGAATGAGCGGAGGAAGAGGCGGAGGGAGGAGCCAGGGAGAAGACAGGATGAGTCCGGGCGGGAGGCGATCCAGAGCCCAGCCATGGTGGACCAAGGTGGAGCCGACGGAGGAGGAGCCATGGAGAGGTAGGCGGTCATCAATCCCACAACTAGGAGGACCGAAACCGGACAACAATAGAACAGGCGGCGGAGCAGGTGGTCGAGGAGACTGCAGGCAGGAGGCGGCAGAGAGTGAAGAGCCAGGCTGGCACATAGAGGCGCTGGAGGTCTGGCGCGATACCGCGGGCTTGGGCGACTGATGCGGAGACAGGGGACGAGAAGGGCGGCGGAGCCAGAGTGACAGAGGACTGAGGTGGAGGACTGGGGAGCCATGGTGGAACGGTGGAGCCGACGGAGGAGCCTGACAGAGCGGAGGATGGAGGACCGGCGAAGCGGAGCAGGAGGACAGGAATCCTGAGGCGACAGGATGGTCGACGACCGACCAAGGCAGAGAGCGCGGAGGGCGATGGGGCCTGGTGGAGCCTAAAGGAAGCCGGCGGGTCTACAGAGCCGAGGTGGAGTCTGGGACTGGAGGGCGGGACGATGAAGCGAGGATCCTTCACCAACGGCGGCGATGGAGACTGGCAGACCCGTGGTGAGGCTCCAGGTGGAGGAGGGAGGATGAGTGCAGGGGCTGCTGGGATCCATTGACGACGTGTAGCAAGGGTGGGAGGGTGGGATAACTTGAGGCTTTGCACGAGGCGCGGGCACTGGAGGCTTTGCACGAGGCGCGGGCACTGGAGGCTTTGCACGCTGGCGCGGGCACTGGAGGCTTTGCACGAGGCGCGGGCACTGAAGGCTTTGCACGAGGCGCGGGCACTGGAAGGCTTTGCAGGGAGGCGCGGGCACTGAAGGCTTTGAACGAGCGCGGGCACTGGAGGCTTTGCACGAGGCGCGGGCACTGGAGGCTTGCACTGCAGGCGCGGGCACTGGAGGCTTTGCACGGCAGGCGGCCATCTTGGGAAGCGGCGCTGGGCAGGCGGCCATCTTGGGCAGCGGCTCGGGAAAGCGGCCATCTTGAGGCAGTGGCTCGGGAAGGCGGCCATTACTGGATTTGATGCTGTGTCCTTTTCCTCCTCAACACCCAACGTGAAAGCTGACCCCACAGTCACTAAACCGAACTCAATAAACTGTGCAAGCGACTCACGTGGACCCTCACGAACAAGTTTTGTCTTGAGTGGCTGATTTATTCCTCATGATACAACTCAATCAATAAACAGTCAGGTATGTCAGAGAGGTAAGCCATACCTTTATTATTAAAACTCAACATCAATATAAAACTCTCTAGGGCTGCCGCTAATGACTAGATTTATTTTTTAAATCAGTGAATAGATTTAAAGAACTGATTTCAATTTCAAAAGCAACAATTTTACTGAAAATATATATTAACCGTACTTTACTTCTGTATTGTGACGTACTTCCAAAAGAAACAGAATATTGAATGAGGAAAACAGAAGGGGTGGCTTGTTTTGTCTGCTTCAAATTGATTGGATGTAGTAAGGAAGGCGTTTAATTTGGTTGGAGGGGGTGGAGAATCAGTGGGATACAGTTCTGAGTGAACTTTCTGGGGCGAGAAATGTGCCACAAAAATATTGTATAGCATGACAGCATTTGATCATAAATCACGGTTTGGGGAGGCATCTCCATGGATTGGAAGGACAGAGCTCATCATCAAAGTAGCAGTCTGACAGGCCAAAGGTATAGGGGAAAAAAAACTAAGACAACAAGTCATGTGTGACAAACCACTTCATACCGTATGACAAACAACCATGTCTGGGAACCGTCAAAAGAGATGAGGCATATGATAATACCCTTTCTTGACTTAGGACAACTTTGATCTAAAAAAAGGTGTGTGCTTTTAATCTTTTAAAGAGTGTGAATTGATACAACTTGTTTAGAGAATTGCATTGCGGTGAAATTAATTATTATTGAGTGTAATACTGCTTAGTGACAAGGTTATTTTGTGTGAGTAAGGTGCGTTAACAACAGGACAGGTGCGTCTTATTTTGCTCACTGTACCGTAAATTAATTTATCATAAACCCAGGGACAACTGAATCAACTGTAAAATAATTCAATGATAGCAAACTCTCGAATCTGCTCTCTCAAAATGCAAACTAAGAAACTTCAAAAGTTGTCATGAAAGTGTAATCTATCTCATTACAATATTGACACTTAATATATATTTTATTTACTTAATTACACATTATTACAAAATCTTTATTTCTATTCCCAATTTAAACAGGGCAAAAGTGTTGAATCAACAGAGATCCATGTGACACACTTTTATAAAGATGGAGGTAAAGATATTAGTGAAAAAAACATTGAGATTCAATCATTGAAGATACCAAGGAACAGGTTGATTTTCTTTATAGAGATGAACTCACTCATTTGAGCCTTATTAAAATGTCCAACTGCACAGAAATGAATGATACTGAAGAATGTATATTGTTTTGAAAATGATTTTAGATGTTAAGATGTCTAGATGTTGTATCTTCTCATCGTGGTTATCGTTCACATAGACGTGTGTAAATGCCCCATTGGATCACTCCAGGTGTATATGCTGTAAGGGTCCCCCTTTTCCTGCAGACAGAACGGAATCCAGAGGCCCTGGTCAGAAGGTCAATGCGTGTTCGGTCTTTTCTTTGCGTCTCGTTAAAAACTTTTTTTGTTTCCAATTGTAGTACTGACCTTATACATAATTGGGGCATATTATTTCAGCGGAGGGGATTAAAGCTGATCCTGCCTGATCCTGACAGGTAGGGTAAGAATTTGCTGTCAACAACATAAAAGTATGGATCCATCCTGCCTTGTATCAACGGTTCAGGCTGGTGGTGGTGGTGTAAAAGTCTGGGGGATATTTTCTTGGCACATTTTGGGCCCAATAGTAACAACTGAGCATTATGAGTATTGAAAGTACCTCAGAACACTTCAGTATGTTAGTCTTTTTAAGCGAGGGTCATTTCTTTAGGATTTTTGACCCAAGCAAAGTCTCTGAGAAGCTGACACGCTTTTCTGGAGACTCGGGAAGATTCAGTTCTGGAAAATAATGGAGCTGGAGACTAAATGGTTCCTGATTGTTTCTCACATAATTCTTGGCATCAATTCTTAATTCTTTTGCAGTTAACATGTGTCTTTTCTTCTGCACCTGTTTTTTGACTCTGCTGACCCTGTGAACTTTTCACTGCCCGATGGTCATTCCTTAAATCTGATAATTCTATGATTGCATTACTATTGCATCCTTCTTGTTGGTATTTAATAATTGTAACTTTTAGTCTGAAGTCAATTTCTATTTTGGCTCGTTTTATCTGAAAAAGAAAACATGCATAATAATCTGGCACACTTGAATATAAGGAGTTTTTAACTTTCAGCTTTCCCAGACAATTATATATCACTTATATATATGATTAAATGCAAAACCAATAGTAGTTATTCAGATTGATGTGCTTTGGGTTGGTAAAATGTTCTTGGGAAAAAATATGACCCCAATTTGAAGTTGCCTAATAATTCAGGACATAGTGTATATATGCATTTATAAGATGGAAGTTTACCAAAACTGTGTTACTGTTCGCTGCAATTTCCTTTTCTTTTTAACAGCAAGTTGAAGATAAGCTGAGATGCTGTGATTAGCTGCCTGCTTCCCTTCCTGGGAGAATCATCTGAGGAGCTCATTGAAACCTACCAGGTACATTAGTAGATGAATTCATATTTTGTTCTTTTGACTTCAAATATGTACAGTGCTGCAAAAGTCTAAGAAACATTAGTGTTTTGTGCACATTAGTTATCTTCCTGCTGTATTTGTCAGCAATGAAATATCATTTTATGTTCCTAAACATTAATTTTGTGATTATTTCTAATAAACCAGTGAAATTTTTGTATGTACAGGGAGTCTGACAACATGTAAAGATTTGTCTACATTTGAAGAGTCTGTCTATTATAATATGAAGAAAGAGACAAAACTAAGAAAGCCTAAATCAAGAAAAACCATGGCAATGTTTGCAAAATGCAAATCTACTTAAAAAACTATCTCAAGCATATCAAGAAAATTATTTAAAATCTTTGTATCATTTTATAACAGATTTAATAATGGAGAGATCAAATCTCTGTGTGGAGCACTTATCACATGACATTAAAGAGAACATGTGACTTACTGTACAGTATTGTAACCACTTTGCACTTATTTGTTTATTTGACAGGATGTCAGCAGAGACATGAGTAAACATAGCTTCACCAATCATGTCATGAAGATGCTTGTACTGGGCAGCACTGCAGGAGATGCCAACATAGCTGACGTCATCATTGTCGTTGAGGGAAACGAGGTACTGTTGGGATGTAAGAATCTCACAAATGCGTGCTTTCTGCTCACGGGCTTCATTTACTCCTGAACTTAAGCTATCCGCCAGAGCTGAGAAACACATTTGAAGTCTTGCAGAAAATCTTTCTCGGGGCTGGATGCTTTAAAACTTTCTCCAAAAGTGTGCTCTTTGCATAGAAAGCTATTAATGTAAGTGATAGTTGGCCAGTCTGCTGCTTTGTTTGATACATTTTGTATTTGCTCTTTTGTTCAGGATGTGAGAATGTCCTAAAAAGGTTTGTTCATGTAAATTACAACAAAGTTTGCACTACACTGGACTGAACTATTTTGGTATGTTTTGGGCTAACGGCAGTTAATCTTAATAAATGTTTCCATTCATTTTTGTCCATTTTCTTTTATCATTCCCTTTGTTTAATCTGTTTTTACAAGAGTTGAATTCAAATAAAAGTACTCAATGAAAATTGTCTGTCAGTGTTTTATTGACAACATCAGTAGTAATACATGTTTGAACAATATTTATAGTAAAGTTTACTCAGGATAACTAAAAAGACAACTTGGACTCTCGGATGCTTTATGATATCATTTCATGGTCATTTATGATATCATTTATGAGGTTTAAGCCTCTCATCTGATTTGTAACTGGCCATAAACGCTAAGACATCCAGATCATTTCATTTAGCTTTCTCCCATTCGCCTTCTGTAATTGTAAGTTAAGTTGATACGTGTTGGGCAGAACTTCCATCTTGTGGTCAGACATTCTTCTTAGTTGCCCAAAGGTATTTTCTATCGCCATTAAGCTCATAATATCCATCTACATAATACGGAGCAAATCTGACTTCACCGTGATGTATTCCAACCACTGGATGGAAGTGTTCGAGTAAGATTTGTGTTTATTAATGTATGTGTAACCCAGGTTACTAATAGCATTAAAATATGATCGAAAGAAAGAGATAAGTAGGATTATATTTTATCTTTTTCTTTATTGTATATAGTTTATGTACAGTTCATGGGCGTTTAATATGGCCAGTAAAATAATTTTGTCTTTGCAAGAACAACCAATAAGGACTCAGCTTGCTGCATAGTGCATTTTCAGGTTTCATTATTCATAAGATTCGATTCACAGAGGAAAGACAATTCAAGGAACAATTCAAGAATTTATTTTCTAGTTTGAATCAACTCGTCTTGAAAACTGAGGTTGAAAATATATGTCAAGAGATATAAATATATGTGTGAATCTATTTGTAATTCAGTGTTTTTTCTCTTTTTTTGAGTATTTGAACTAAAGAGAAGGAAAATTTCAGAGATTGATTCAGAAGAACTCTCCGAAACTGAATTTAGTTTATTTGGGTTGAGAACTGCATTGTACTTTTCCATATAGAGGTATATATTTATTAAAATCTAACACTTTTCCAAAGAAGATTAATACAATCAGTTCAACTTAATACGTGTGTGTGTGGTTCATTGTTGTTGTGGACGTCCTTATTCTCCACAGACGAACTTAGTATTCTGATTAAATTCGTCATGCACAGAATTTCTTCGGTCTATGTTTGTACACGTGATAGATTCATACAGCTTGTTTGCAATACATTGATTTTTGAAGTCAAACACCTCTCCCCCTACGGTGTCGTACCATTCATCAAATCTTAGACATTGTTTGGTATCCGTGATATTCTTCTGACGGATAAGGCCCAACATAATCCACGTTCACTAGACGGTTAAAATGATGTGGAAAAACCCTTTTCCCCTGTGTTCTGATTTAAAGCGGACGTCATTTTGGACAATTTCATAGTCATGAAACTATAACTGTCGATGTATCTCTGCTTGAATGGTTGATCATACATACAGACCAGTCTACATCCTTGGAGTGTAATCTTTGGCACCAGACCCTGACTTGTGAAATATTCGAGCAGTAGAAAAGAATCGAACCCTGAAGAATCGTGAGCAATTCTTTGTTTTTTTAAAAAGCAAACAATTCTTTAATTCTTTTATTTAGTTAGTTCTCTTTAATAAAAATCTTCACCTTTAATCCAAAAAAGCACACTGCCAATTTTCAGTAAATAGTAAACAAAGTAGTAAAATAGTAAACTTTCTTAAAAGTTTTATTCTAAAACCCGACTTCTCTTAAAAGAGCAAGTTCTTTTAAAGACTAATCTCTCTTCTAAAACCACTTAAACATTAAACCAGCTGCTGGTTTTCCAAAAGAACACAAGTTAGCGCTTGACAATGTAATTTAATAATTTGGTAAAGCAGTAAAGCTCAGTCCCTAATCATTTATTGCATCCATCGATTTTTCAGGGATTGTATTTTTGGTTTGAGAGCCTTGTGTCCAAGTGACAAAATCACTCTCGAATGAAGTCAAAAGTGCTTGAGGAAGGTTTCCTGCGTCATCCAACGCAATTATACCTTCCAAAATGACTCTAGTGGATGCACTGAGTAAGGTACTATTTCAGAAACCTCAGGGATCACCGTGAGTATGCCAATTAAAACGCCAGACATCTTGACAAAACAACTAACAAAACATGTCTTGTGAAACTCGGTGGGCTCCTCTCCAAGGAGAAGTGGAAGTCCATAGAGGACAGCTGTTCGTCGGCCATTGATTTAAAGAACATTGTGAAAAGCATTTAATAGTGCTGCTTGCACAAACCACACAGAACAAAAACAGAGACAAAAACCAACAGCTGAAAAAAACAAAAATCACATCAATCTGCTGTAGGATGTTCTTAGGTTTACAGCCAATTGCTCCTCCTTTGGACGTGAAAATATCAACGAAACGGTCTGTGAATCTGTCCAGTTCCTGAAAGAATACGGTTGGCAGGTTTTTGCCAGATATTCGACTGAACTCTGCACCCAAAATCTGCATTAAGCAGTCACTTTTCACTGAAATTAACAGGCACAAACTAAATGACCTGAAAAAGTAGTTTATGGAAATGTTAAGTAACGAAATTACGTTTTTGAGCTCCTCCACCATCTCTATCCTTTTGGACTCCATGCACTGACTAAAAAAGAAGTTACAAATAATCTGATCACATTATTTCAATTTCAGTTTTATACACAATAAACGCACGACGTGCACGGGTGAGAATGTGCTTCAAGTAACGTTAGTCCACCAACACCTTACCTGTGCATCTAGAAAACGGGATTTTCACTACAGAAACTCAGACCAAAAACATTTAGAAATGACCTAAAAACTATTGTGAAGCATGTGCTGAATTGTTGTTTTTAACATCCCGTACGCCCGTTTTTAGGCAATGACGCTCGGTACTGAAACTACGTCTGACTTTAGTGTATGCTCAATATAGCAACGACAGTGTTCACGGAAAAGTAGGCTTATAAAATAATCCTCAACATACCTATTTGTGCTGCCACATCTCAAACACTGCCGCTCTTCTTCAAACAGGTCTGCATTGAGCATGTGCAGACCAAAATAATCCCTTGAAGAAATTATTATTATTAGTCTTTTTGTAACTTAATTCTCTTTTCCCTATATCCTCCTGACTCATAGAAAAATAATAACTTTTATTAAGTATTTTTTCATGTCATTATTTAAGGCATAAGAAAGAAAAAATTAAATTAACATTTTATCCATATTTTATGTCCTCTGTAGAGGACACCAGGACTATCTTTATAAAAAATTTAAATGGCATGAATAGACATCAAGAAGGCAAAATCAATGTGATTTTTATTTATTTATTTTTTTAGATGTTTTATGCCAAACTTTGCTTAAGGCTGATTTTCAACTATGTTATGTTTAACAACATTTTTTGATTTACGTTTTTGTTTAATGCAATATGTATCCACAAATTTCCTGAACTTTATTTTATATATATTTCTATAAATTATATGTATTGTATATTATATCTTCATATAGTAAGCTATTACCAGCTTTTTCTAATCACAGGAAGACCCTCACCATGTAGAGAGATGTTACCCACCATCAATCGAGAAAATGACTCGTCAGTTAATAAAGGATATTATCTGTAGATATCTTTCTGACGAAAGTGGTAATGTCACGACTCTGGACTTCTGTGTTTATGTTTTCGTTTCATGCCATGTGCTCCCTGTGCCCTGCCTTCCCTCTGTGTTAATTGTATCATTGTCATCAGCTGTGTGTCGTTAATTTAGTCAATTACCCCGGTATTTAAGTCTTGTGTTTTGAGTTCTGTTGGTCCGAGCGTCGAGGTCCTTACCTGATGTCTTTACGTGTGTTTATCCTGCCTGCCTGCTCTACCTGCCTGCCGTTTTGTATCTTTATTTTACCATTTTGACATTAAACCCATTTAAGTTCATTCTAAACCTTGTGTACTTCGTCCCGCGTAAGCGTAACCGTGACAGAACGCTCGGACCTTAAAAGAAACAGTAAATAGCGCGTAATTTCCTTTTTTTTTTTTTTTTTTTTCTTTTTCTTGTTTTGTTTGCCATGTTTGCCCAGTTTAAAGATCCAAACTTCCTCATCCGCCTGCTGGAGCAGGGGATTGCTCTCGAGGACTATACAGAACTATTCTCGAACTGGCCAACGACTCCCGCTACCCGGACTGCTCTCTGCTCGAAATCTATTTCCGCGGACTTAACACCTCCAGCCAAGCGCAGCTGTCCGGGAGCGGTCTCGAGAGAGCCTCGCCGCATACGTCGAGTGGGTGCTGGTGTCGTGCAAATCAACAATGATGGTTGCGCCTGAGGACAACGACACCAGCCCCACTCCAGATCCAGAGCCTAGCTCAGCCCTTCACCGCATGGTCGAGCCCCAGCCTGAGCCCACCGCTGACACGGGGCGGAGTCAGCTGCGCGACCACGGACCCATCGCCAGAGAGAGCGACAGAGCCGTGGAGCGTAACAGGACCCGAGCCGTATACACGTCAGACCAGGTGCGCGAGCCAGCAACGGAGCTCCCCGCGGTGGAGACAGCCAACTGCGATGAGAGCGCGGAGTGGAGCTCTGCCTACTGCACATCGGCTGAGGATGAGCTGATCATCCACCTGGGGCTGCTGGATCTGCAAAGGAGCTGGATGATGTAGACTTGGACTTGGACTTAGACTGGGCACCTCCCTGTATCCTGAGTTCCTGTTCCCGTTCAGCTACCCGCTAGCCCGCTGGTTCCGCCCCAGCCGTCCCGTTAGCCCGCTGGTTCCGCCCCAGCCGTCCCGTTAGCCCGCTGGTTCCGCCCAGCCGTCCCGTTAGCCCGCTGGTTCCGCCCCAGCCGCCTCGTTAACCGCTGGTTCCGCCCAGCCGCCCCGTTAGCCCGCTGGTTCCGCCCAGCCGCCTCGTTAGCCCGCTGGTTCCGCCCCAGCCGCCCCGTTCCAGTGCCCGCGCGCCGTGCGCTCTGTCCCGTTCCAGTGCCCGCGCCCGCGTGCGCCTGTCCTGTTCAGTGCCCGCGCCACGTGCGCTCTGTCCCGTTCAGTGCCCGCGCCACGCGCGCTCTGTCCCGTTCAGTGCCCGCGCCACGTGCGCTCTGTGTCGTTCCAGTGCCGGCGCCGCGCGCCTGTCCTGTTCAGTGCCCGCGCGCACGTGCGCTCTGTCCGTTCCAGTGCCCGCGCCACGTGCGTTCTGTCCGTCGTTCAGTGCCGCGCCACGGGCGCTCCCTCCAGTGCCCGCGCCACGCGCTCCTCCAGTGCCCGCGCCACGTGCGCTTCGTCCGCTCCAGTGCCTGCGCCACGTCGTTCCCTCCAGTGCCGCCTCAAGTTTTCCCACCCTCCCACCCTTGCCACACCACGCCGATGGATCCCAGCAGCCCCTGCGCTCATCCTCAGCAAACCATCTGGAGCTCGCCACGGGTCTGCCGGTCTCCATCGCCGTCCGAGGTTGAAGGATCCTCGCCTCACCGTCCTGCCTCCGAGACCCAGACTCCTCCTCGGCTCGTAGACCCGCCGGCTTCCCTGGGCTCCTAGCTCCTCCTCTACACCGTGGTCCGTCAGTCCACCAGCTTCACCAGGCTCCATCGTCCCTCCGGCTCCGCCTTGGTCTGTCGTCGACCATCCGTCGCCTCGGGATTCCTCTCCTCCGGCTTCGCCTCGTCACTCCATCCCACCGGCTCTGTCAGGCTCCTCCTTCCCTTCGGCTTCACCTCAGTCCTCAGTCGCTCTGGCTCCGCGCGTCCTTCCCGTCCCGTCTCCGTGTCAGTCGCCGAAGCCTGCGGCGTCGCCTTGGACCTCCAGCGCCTCGACGTCACCCTGGCTCTTCGGCTCTCCGTCTCCACCTCAGTCTCCTCCTCCACCTGCTCCGCCGCCGTCGGTCGGCCCCATGGAGTCGATGGCTGCTCCTCCTCCATGGCTCCTCCCTCCGTCGGCTCCACCTTGGACCACCATAACTGGGCTCTGGATCTCCTCCTGCTCCGGACTCCTATCTCCTTCCTGGCTCCTCCCTCCGTCGGCTCCACCTTGGACCACCATAGCTGGGCTCTGGATCTCCTCCTGCTCCGGACTCCTCCTGTCTCCTCCCTGGCTCCTCCCTCCGTCTACACCTCCTTGGACCCTTCTGCCTTCTGCCTGCCCCCTCCTGGGGATCCGTCCTCCACCAGAACCTCCTCCCAAGACCCGGTATCCCCAAATCCTAGTCATTTTTGTTTTGTTTGTTTATTTGATGTTACCCTTTAGGTGCGTGGACGCACCTTCCGGGAGGGTAATGTCACGACTCTGGACTTCTGTGTTTATGTTTTTGTTTCATGCCATGTGCTCCCTGTGCCCTGCCTTCCCTCTGTGTTAATTGTATCATTGTCATCAGCTGTGTGTGTCGTTAATTTAGTCAATTACCCCGGGTATTTAAGTCTTGTGTTTTGAGTTCTGTTGGTCCGAGCGTCGAGGTCCTTACCTGATGTCTTTATGTGTGTTTATCCTACCTGCCTGCTCTACCTGCCTGCCGTTTGTATCTTTATTTTACCATTTTGACATTAAACCCATTTAAGTTCATTCTAAACCTTGTGTACTTCTGGTCCCGTGTAAGCGCAACCGTGACAGGTAACCTAATATCTGGACCGATGTTAAACTCTAAAGAGTGTTAATGTGCCGATAGACGCTTTTTTCTGTCGGTTCACAGTTCACTTATAACGTTACCTTTTAATTTAGCTGTTTATGTCATTTCATAGAATGTAACATTATTGTCGTTGATACAGATTTTAAAACAAACCAAGAAATATCTTTATTTCTGTTTTGATGATGAACTGTCTTATGGGTTTTAGGGTAAATAATGAAGAGTTGATAAAGCAGTCATAACCAATTTGTACATTACTTTCTCTGTGTCAGACTATTTGTTTAACATAATTGATAGTTATTTAATGAGTGATGTCTTGAATGTGTTCTGTTGTTAGGACTCTGCTGATGATCACTTGTTCCACCACCTTGATCTTTGAATTCTCCTTGTTGAGCATGAAGGTGCTGTGACTCCTTCCTCTCTGAATCTCAGTCCAGCCTCATTTAAGATTGTCATTGAGGTAGAAGTTGTGATGGAAAGCATTAAAGACTTGCCAAAAGCTTTGTAAAACTTCTCATGTTGGGCCACAACTTAAAGCCCAAGTTACTAACATTAAAAAACAAGCTTGCAATTTAATTTTGACAGGAATGGCTGTTGTTCTTGTATTGCTCTTGAGTTGCTCAATTAATCTCTGAAGAGATTATCTTGTTGAAAATGTCCTGTGATTGCAGTAAGTGATGTAAAGTTTAACAGTGTTTTGTGGTAAAAGTGTTTAAAATTCACAGTGGTCATCTTTAAGTTTTAGAGACTTGACTCGAGTTTTAATGCATATCCAGTCTAGTCACTCAGAAGGATATGACATATTGTTGAATACTATGTGTTCCTGTTACTGTAAGCAATTTGCACAGGTGTTAAGAAACAAACAAAAAGATTTGCATGTAAAAAATGTTACTTGTCTTTTTGTATGACAAGTTCATTCATTGATGAATACATTGTGCGGTAACACTTTAAAATACTGATCCTTCATTAATCAATAACTACATAGGAACAAATCAGGTGCTTTAACATTTTAACTAATTCACAAGACTGTTACATTATCAGTAACCTAATAACAGACTTGTACCTGATGTCCTATTTCTGTTTATATGGGACACGCGATATAAAATCTGAAAAATCAGACAAAATCAGAGAGTTTCTGTCCTCTTTGTAATGTGGCACGCAGATGTTTGTATGCCTCATTGTCACATGCTTCGAGCTCTGAGACTGCAGCAGTATCCACAATTGTCTTTCTATCCACACCGCATTTGAAGCACGCCTTTCAAATTGCCCAAGACCTTCTTGTATCTGTTCATGGCTTGCTCTGGAAAAAAAAGACTAACAAAGAACAGACAATAAAAGATTAGTGTGTTATAAATAAATGGAAGTCTGACATCTGCTACAAGGATTACAAATATTACAGCCAAAAGGTCTTTGCTGAATTTGGTTGTATGTCAAAAGTTAGGAGAAGCTTAACTTGGAAAATTAGGGTCTAAGAGGAGAAGAACTTAATAATAATAATAATAATAATCATTTTAAAGTGCCTCTATTATTCTATTTCAATAGCTATTCATTTGTTTTGGGGGTTAGATTTACATGCAGTTGAGGTTAAGGTCACTCTTTTTATTGCAGGATCATTCGTCTTCTCTCAGAAGATTCTGACCAGACCTCCTTTCTGAATTTCAGCTTTAGGGGCTTTTGGTGTAAAGTAAATTAATGACAAATGGATTTGAAAAAATAATGAATTGCACAAATTGTAAATAAGATCTATAAACAGTGTTTGCATTTTAGGGGTTTGAAGCTCAATGTGGCTGTTTATTGAAAGGGTTCATTTGATGCAGTTTCAGTCTTTCTTTTCTCTTTGGAGTGTTACAAGCTCTTGGTGCATAACGATTTCATCTAGATATGTATATCTGAGACGTCTTATAATCAAATAAATGTTACATTTTTAAACATTTTAATGAATACATTTTAGACTTTAGGATCCATGGGAACCCAGTTAGTTTGTTGTCTGGTATTGTCTAAGTGAAGTGCTTGTATTCTCATGTGATCTCCTTTGTTTTCTTTAGGAGTATTTAATGAAGACTGTTGTGCACTTCATCACTTCATCATTTGTGACAATTCTTAAACTAAAAAAGTTTGTTTCGTCAAACATCAAAATGTTTCCACATTTTTCTTATTTATCTATTTTTTATTTTAAAAGTTTATTTCAAAAAAGTATCAGCCTCTCCCATTTCATTCCAATGCGTTTTTCAATAAAGAAATAAATAAAATGAAACATAAAGAACTGGTCTGATAATTTTCGGATTACATATACCAGAGATAGTTTAATGCAGCTCGGACTTCATTCACGTTATACTGTTCTTACGGATGGTTTTCCTGAGGAAATACTTCGGGCGGATTTATCCAATCAATTCAACTTTACGGTAACAGTATTAAGGGAATAGAAGAGGAAAGAAGAAGGGCGGTGTTAAAGCCAGACTGAAACAGGAGACAAGGAAACAATGTGCGCTCCGTCTATTATCATGGCGAATGTGCGCTCTCTTGAAATAAGATTGACGAGCTTCAAGCCAATGTCTATCACATGCATGAGTATAGAACTGCTTCAATTCTCGCATTTACGGAAACGTGGCTTAAGAGTAATGATGATGAAGATGCGCTGCATATAAATGGATTTGCTCCACCGTTGCATCTGGACCGAGACAGTAAACTTACGGAAAACATCATGGTGGCGGCGTATGTTTATATGTAAATGATAGCTGGTGTTCTACGGTCATAACGAGGAGAAAATATGTACTTCAGACATTGAGCTTCTGGCTGTCTCTCTTCGCCCTTTTTTTATCTCCCAGGAATTTCCACAACTTTTTTTTTTATTTTGATTTATATCCATCCCAGAGCTAACGTTACAAAAGCTACTGAGCATATTATGAGCACGTTAAATAAAATGGAACAGCTATCACCAGACTCTCCAAAGTTCATTCTGGGAGACTTTGCTGTCCTGATAAGTTTTTAAAAGGCTATCAGCAGTATGTCAATTGCAACACTCGTTTGGGAAAAATATTAGATAAATGCTATGGTTCAGTTCCAGATGCATTTAGGAGTTTTCCCCTTCCTCCATTAGGCTCTGCTGACCATCATACAGTTCTACTTGCTCCAAAATATATACCAGTTGTTAGGAGAGTAAAGAAGGTTACCAAAACCATCAAACAGTGGACTGCGGAAAGTATTCAATCTCTTCAAGCATGCTTTGAATCCACAGATTGGGATGTCCTTCTTTCCATCTCCCAAAACCTTAATGAGCAGGTAGATACAGTTTCATCATATATTTCTTTTTGTGTTGAAAGTATTATTCCTTCAAAAACAGTTACTATATTTTCTAACAATAAACCTTGGATTACCAAAGAGCTAAAGGAGATCTTGAATAGGAAAAAGAGGATTTTTTTCACTGGCTCTGAAATGGAGAAAAAGGAGGTTAATAAAGAGGTCAAGAGGGCTATTAAAATTGCCAAGATGAAGTATAAGAATAAAGTGGAGCAGAAGTTCACTGATGGAAACCTTCGTTCAGCTTGGCAGGGTCTTAAAACTATGGCTTCCATTAATAATGCGGTTACAAGCAACTCTAAAATCATACAAGTGGAGGGCAGTAGTTTTGATTCCCTACCTGATGATCTTAACTCCTTCTTCACCAGATTTGAGTCAGATAATTCTACACAGCTCGAGGTAATAAGATCTCAACTTAAATCAGATAATTCTGCTTATATTTTCAGTACACAGGATGTTGTGAGAGCTTTTAGAGGAACTAAAGAGAGGAGGCTGCTCAGCAGCTCGGGGATGTTTTTCGTATTTTGTTTCAGAACTCAATGGATAGCTGCATTGTACCTCAATTATGGAAACATTCCACAGTTATTCCCATCCCTAAGAAAAATAAGATCACAGTATTGAATGACTTAAGACCTGTGGCTCTGACATCTCTGGTGATGAAAGCTATGGAGAGGATTTTAAAAAATCATATTATCAGAGCAACTGACTCTTTGATAGATCCACTTCAGTTTGCATATCGTGCAGGCAGAGGAGTTGATGATGCAAAAACATTCATTATAGATGCTATTCATAAACATCTGGAGCATTCTGGAACTTCAGTCAGACTTCTGTTTGCAGATTTTTCTTCAGCATTTAATACTTTGCAGCCTCATGTTTTGGCCAATAAACTTTCCTCTCGTTTTCATCTAGATGACCAGTTAATCTTGTGGATAATCGATTTTTTTGACTAATAGGTCTCAGAAAGTTTTGGTCAATAATGTTTTCTCTGATCTTCGCTATACCTCCACGGGCTCCCCCCAGGGATGTGTGCTTTCACCCCTGCTTTATATCCTGTACACTGATGACTGCAGATCAACTCTACCTAACAGCTATTTGATCAAGTATGCTGATGATACAGTTCTTCTGTCTTTGTTGTCAGATTCCTCACAAAATCATGGACCCGTTCTACAGGAGTTTGTAGAGTGGTGTGACAGCTCACACCTAGAATTAAATGAAAGAGATGGTGGTGAATTTTTCTAACAAGCAGAGGGAAATTGCTGCAGCAGTCACCACCTTCATTCATGGTATGCCTGTGGAGTTAGTCGAGGAATACAAGTACTTGGGCACTATTTTTGATAATCAACTGAAATTTTCAACCAATACAGAGGACATTCTTAGGAGGTGCCATTAACGTCAGTATCTCCTTAGGAAACTTGGCTCATTTGGAGTCTGTAAAGACATTATGCTGACTTTTTTACTATTCTTTTATAGAGAGCATTGTCACTTTTCTTTGTCTTGTTGGTTTTCTTCTATTAGTGTACAGAACAGAAATCAGCTGCAGAGTGTTGTTACGGTGTGCTCTAGAATAATTGGCCTGCCTGTCAGATCCCTCTCCTGTATATATGATCAGCAGATATTCAGGCTAGCAAATAAGATCATCAAGGATCCTCACATATTCTCCATCCAGTATTTGAATGGCTTCCATCTGGGCGGCGACACGTTGTCCTGTTTGTAGAACTCAGAGAAGGAGGCTACTTTTGTTCCCAAATCTATTTTGCTTTTAAACTCTAAAATGTAATTTTGTTTGTAACTAATTCATAAACTGTATTGTGTATTTAATTGTATTTAAAATGTATTCTATTGTGCTGCTCAATATGTCTTAAAATTGCCCCTTGGGGACAAATAAAGTTTTTGAAATTGAAATTGAAATTGAAATAAATGTATGGACTGTTAAAAGACATACCTCTTGTGCATTTTTCCTTTTTGTTCACTTTCCTTTTCTTGGCTTTATCCTTATGTTTGCTGGATTTTCGGGGTGCAGGGGATGAAGAGGACTGAGTTGAGATTGATTCAGATGAGGATGATGAGTCAACTTTGTGATGTTTCTTTTCCTCTCAATTTGTCGTCTACTCATTGTCTTCTTTTTTTATGTTCTGTATGACATTCGTCTTCTGTACTGGAAGACTTTGACTCAGCATGAAGCTCCCATGTCTTTCTTTGCTGAAAGGGCTGATAAGGAATACAAACCAAATTATATTTACAGCACATTTAATTTCTTCCATTTTTGCCAACTTCCCATCTAAAGTTATTGTTAAATGTTAACACTTTATTACTTTTGTTAAGGAACACCACAAAATATAATTTAAAACAACGACAGACTCAGACTGGAGTACACTGCTCCATTATATACCAGGGTATGTTATAATGTGGACTATGTTCATTTCCTGAAGTAAAACATTCATTTATAACTATTTGTACTGTAGCACACATGATAAGCATACCATATAACTGCTTGTAAAGTATAGTTGATTTTAGAGATAAAACAGCTTACTGTTAGTCAGGCTCCTACGTAGAAAATCTCTCTCGCTTTCGATGTCCTTGGATTTATCTTCTAAGAATTGAATTTTAGCTTTTATAAAAGCATTTTCCTCCTTCAGTTTCTGAACAGACACCCGTTGAGTCGGTGCTGTTGCTGATCCTGATGGAATCTAAAAACACTGTAAACACTGTTGTACTGTAACTCTCCATCTATCTAAATATCTATACTGAAACAACAATACAGTCCTACACTCAATAGCTTCAACTTTGTCACAGATCAAGTATATTTCAATATTTCATCAATTTTATTAATTGGTGTAAATGACCCAAGTTTACTGAATAGCTACAGAGGAACATATGAAAAACTCAATATGAATATTCTATTATTAACTAACAATAACCTTTTTATTCATGAATTAATAAGTAAAATTACACAGCTAAAAGTGGTAGTTTAATTAGCTAAGGATTTATTTGTTTTTTTGTGGGGATACTTGGTCCTTACAATGTAGGTTAAACCAAAGCACGCACACACAATGTAGTGTGTCAAAACACTAACAACACTAACATTAAAATAACAAAAAAATAATTCAATATTTAATGACTGTGTTTTGGTGCTGGTTTAGGTTGGTCATAGGTACATAAACATGACACTAAAACAACCAGTAGATGGCAGCATGTGTCTGTTCAAATGAAGCAAACGATTATTTCAAAATGGCTGATTCATTTAGGATCAAATCAATAAATCACAATTGGCTCACTAGGTTCGAACAAAAACAGATTGATTCAAAAACAAAACACAGAAGCGTTGCTCGAGATGCACATCAGCTCTGCTCTGGCTTTGTTTTAATCCATTTCATTAGTAAACCAGAAAAAAAGACCATGTAACTCACTCAATAAACTTGTGTTGAACTGCTATATAAAATGAACATTTACAATCACACGCACCTGCTGATTCAACTAGATACAAAAATAAATAAAACATGGGACTTCTTCGTTTGTAATTTGAATTATTGTATTCTAACAGGGTTCATGCAATTTATGCAAGAAATGCTTTTGGACTCAAGACCTGTAAAGCTCGTTAATACTGAGCTCTCAAATCAAATCAAATTCAAATTCAAATTTTATTTGTCACATACACATACATACATGGTACGACATGCAGTGAAATGTTCTTTACAACCGTCCAGCATCAAAATAGAAAACAAAATTTAAATATATATATATATATATATATATATATATATATATATATATATATATATTGTGACGATTTGGCTCCCCGAGCCGTTGATCCTCTAAAGCCCTGACGACCGGAGGAAAGAAGCGACGGAGATGCCGCCAGAAGAAGCCGCCGCCTCGCGCCCCGAACAGGAGAGGGGAGCGCGTGCGACCGTCGGACTCCGCCCCTTACCTGGACCCTGCCCTGGAACACTACCTGACCTTACACTTCCCTGAAGCACAACGAGGCACCAGTTCCCCCTTTTTTTTTATTTGGACACTTTCCCCTGGACACTTTATTTTGTATTATTTTGTCAATAAAAAGCCTCTCCGAGGCCTGACGCCACGCCCACGGTGTCTGTCGTTGGCTCCTCCCGTCACACTGGTGGAGAATGCGGGCAAGGCGGAGCTTAGACGGCACAGTTGGGCGACATCTGATGACGTTATCCCCTCTCGCTGGTACCCACGCCGGGACGGAGGAACAACGGAGACTTCGCTCCCAGCCACCAGGAAGGGTAAGTGACGCTTGCTTGTACTGTCATTTACCCGGTGGCTGGTTGAGCATATCGACTAATTCCCGGTTTCTCTGTCCCGGTGCGAGAGGGGAGTTGCCGGAGAGGAATCCCTGCCCCGCCGCTGCTGGAGCCTGGTTGAGGAAGGTAGCACTCCTGCGTGGGCGACTGCTTGACGGGGTTGACGCGGCAGGGGGGAATGTGACGAGTTGGCTGCCCTTCTCGTTATTGTCATCTTCACCCCGTCCTTATTCGCCGCCCTTCACCAGGCTCCCGACGGGAGTGGGTGTGTTCGAGAGGAGGGCGTGGTATTGTTCAGGTCTGGCGGCGTGTGACGAGGCACACCTGAAAGGGATTTAGCCTTGTCACCGCCGTTAAATGCCGTACGCGCCTCTCCTCGAGAGACCGGTCTTTTCCCCCGTGCATGCACGCTGGTGTCCTCGTGGGTCCAGGAAGGTGCGTGAATGAGCTCGTCCCACCGCTAGAAAGCAAGTCGTGGGACACACGCTCCTCCCGTGACAATATAAATATAAAATATAAAAATATGTATAAAAAGTGTGCAAAGTATAAAAAATAAAATAAAGTATAGAATATAAAATATAAAGTATAAGATATAAAGTGTAAAGTGTAAAGTGGCTGTGTGAATGTCCAGTGCAAAGTAACTAGTGCAATTTTCCAAATGTAAGTGGTGAGTATCTGGGAAAGAGGGGTGAACATGGGAATTCGGTGATTAGGTCCTGGGTGTTCTCTGGTTCAGACTCCGAATGGCCTCATGGAAGAAGCTCCTCCTCATTCTCTCTGTGTTTGCCTTCAGGGAACGAAAGCGCTTTCCTGAACGCAGCAGAGAAAAGAGTCCATTGTTGGGATGGCTGAGGTCTTCCACGATGTTCCTGGGCCTGGTACAGCACCGCTTGTTGTAGATGTGCTGCAGCACAGGGAGCTCAGTGCGGATGGTGCGCTCAGCTGACCGCACTACCCTCTGAAGAGCTCGCCTGTCCTGCATGGTGCTGTTTCCAAACCAGGAAGTGAAGTTTCCCGTCAGGACACTCTCGATGGTGCAGGTGTAAAAGTTCCTGAGCACCTGAGATGGGAGTCTAAAGTCCCTTAAGCGCCTCAGATGGTATAGACGCTGCAGGGCCTTCTTCACCAGGGTGTTGATGTGACAGGACCAAGACAGGTCCTGCGTGATGTGAACACCCAGGTACCAAAACTGTCCACTCTCTCCACTGGGGTCCCGTCAATCTTGATGGGATGGTAAGAGTGCACCTGCTTCGTGCTGAAGTCCACTATTAACTCCTTTGTTTTGCTGACGTTCAGGAGCAGATTGTTCTCCTGACACCATCTCTCCAGGTTGTTGATCCCTGAAGGTAGGCCATCTCATCATTGTTGGAGATCAGGTCCACCACGACAGTGTCGTCAGCAAATTTAATGATGGTGGTGGAGTTTGTAGTGGCCACACAGTCATGTGTGTACAGCGAGTACAGCAGGGGGCTCAGAACACAACCCTGAGGGGTTCCAGTGCTGAAAGTGAGGGAGGATGAGGTGTGTTTTCCCATCCGTCACGGCTTGTGGTCTGTCGGTCAGAAAGTTGGTGATCCAGTGACGCAGGGATGGGCTGAGTCCCAGGACCTCCAACTTCGAGGTGAGTGTGAAGGGAACTATGGTGTTGAACGCTGAACTATAGTCCATGAATAGCATTTTCACATAGTTCCGTTTCCTAAAATGCAGGTGGCTTGTGGTTTTGTGGAGGAGGTGTGTGATGGCATCCTCCGTGAGACCGGTTTTGGCGGTACGCAAACTGTAGTGGGTCTAGTGTGTCCGGTAGTGATGCGGTGATGAAGTTTCTGACGAGTCTCTCGAAGCACTTCATCACTACAGACGTCAGAGCTACAGGGCGGTAATCATTAAGGCAAGATGGTTGAGGTTTCTTCAGCATAGGAACAATGATGGACTGTTTGAAACATGAGGGGACTGTAGACTGTTTCAGACAGAGATTAAATATCTCAGTGAACACCGGTGATAGCTGGTCAGCACAGGCTCTCAGAACCCGACCTGTGATGCCGTCAGGTCCTGCTGCCTTCCTGGTGTTCACTCTCCTGAATGCTCTCCTTATGTCGTGCTCCGAAATGGTGAACGCGATTTCCTCTCCGGCTCTCGGCATGCATACTGTTCATCATACCGCTAACGGCGCTAGCATGATTAGCGTGCTTAGCTGCAGCCTCGAAATGAGCATAAAAGTTATTTAGCTTGTCTGCCAGAGAAGCATCCGCGCTCTCCACTCTGGAGGTTGGCGTTTTATAGTCTGTGATGTTTCTCAGTCCCTGCCAAAGGCTCCTAGAGTCACTGTGTTGAAACTGTGACTCTAGTTTCCTCCGTAGCGCCTCTTTGCCTCCTTTACCGCTCTGTGCACGCTGTATGACGCAGCCTTGTATTCGGTCATATCTCGGTGACAATCCCGTGTTATAGGCCGCGGAGCGGGATCTCAGAGAGTCACGGATAGTTTTGTCTACCCACGGTTTCTGGTTGGGAAACGTCCTGATGACGGTTTTCTCTACTGTGTCATCCACTTGTTTCCCGATGAATCCCACCACCGCCTCCGTGAACATGTTGACGTCCTCGGAGCTACACCTGAACATGGCCCAGTCTGGCGTCATCCAAAGCGTCCTGCAGAGCGGCCACGAATGGTCAGACCAGCGTGACACCTCCTCTGTACCGGGCTTCCTGTTTCAGCCTCTGTTTGTAAACAGGTACAAGGAAAATGGCGGCATGGTCCGATTTACCAAACGGTGGGCATGATTTTGCCTTGTAGCTCTCTCTGAAGGGTGTGTAGCAGTGATCCAGTGTCCTTTCGCCCCTGGTGGGCAGGTGATGTGCTGGTGAAAGTTCGGCAGTGCGCACTTGAGGTTTGCACTGTTAAAATCCCCAGCACAATGAGTGCAGCGCCCCGGTGCTGTAACTGGTGTGTAGTGAGGTGGTCGTGTAAGTCCCATATTGCAGTGTCCGTGTCCGCTTTAGGTGGAATGTAAACGGAACTGACTATGACTGAGCTGAATTCCCATGGAAGATAGAAAGGGCGACATTTGATGGTCAGAAGTTCCAGGTTTGGTGTGCAGGAGTGTGAGAGAGGAACAACGCGCGCGCGCTGTTGCAACGTAATTAAAATGTTTAACCAGTTTAAAAAAAAAAAAAAAAAACATTATTGCCTCGCTAATCACGAATCGAACGATATCTATATCATTCTATAGTTCGAGTTGTTGTATTAAAAAGGTACATTTTATAACAAATCATGTGAGGAAAAGACGTCTTCTGAAGGGTTCGACCGGTTTCTTCTGGTTCGTATGACGTTTTAGGAGAAGCTACAGTCCAACAATGAGACTTGCAAGAAAGATTTTAACGCTTTGTCAGAACAAGGACGTAAAAGGAAAAATAACTAAATGGCTTCAAAAAAACAGGCTAATGCCTTCAACAAAGAAATGCAGAATATGTAAAAAAATGAAACTGAGGAAGACGCAAAGCAAAGATGAATACCAATGATAAATATACACACCCTTAAGACACCCTTTTTTACATCAAAATGGAAGACTGATTCAAATCAAAATTATATGTGTTGCTGTACTTTTATTTAATTCATTAATTCATTTATTTGTTTTTAGTACTTTGGTAGGATATGTCAGCAAAGAGCACACAATGAAAAAGTGACAAGATCATGCAGGTCAGGATCAATATTTTACAAGACCAAGACACGTTTACAAAATCGGATGACTTTTATATACAGGTAGGTGTAATAAAACACAATTCATGTCATTTCAAATAATTTTAAAATGTTTTCACATAAATCTTTCAATATCGCAGATTCAGTCAAGGATTACGTTTACGTCAAGTGGACATGGTCCAGGATGGCATTGCTGGAAGCTCTGGCCAGGAAACTGAGATTTGTCTGCAGGAAAGCCTTGAAGATGTTCAAAAGCAAGACAGGACAACGGATTGGTGGAAGAAGGGAATTCATTGTGAAAGATGAAAGCAACATCCGCCATAAAAGGAAGGTGGGACATCCTTCCTGTAACTGTTTTATAAGTGAAAACCACTGAAATGCAGTATCCATATGAATTATTCTTTTAAATTGGTTCATTTTATTAAAACGGATGAACCCGTGCACTAAACTGCATCGTCTGAAAATGTTTGCATCTCATGTAAACACTATTCCACTATTGGCTTTTCAACCAAAACTCACTTTTTGTGACGTGACAGTGATTCCAACTCAAAATCAAATCTCTCATAGTCTGTGATTCCAAGCCTGGGTCTCTTCTAGCAGGACTCCAGTTACTATGATAGTTCATACTTCATATTAGAATACATTTAGGCTGTGCTTTACTTTAAAATTCATATTTAAAACTAATATGAAATATATTATATTGATACATTAGTGAATTTATGAATAATTTACAAAACTTTTAAATAATTAATGTAGCCCACATTAAATTGGCCATGGGATGATTTTTAGTAACTACAAGGGAAAACAAGTTTATTATATTTTACCCAGTTGGCATAAAAATGCAAAATAAAAATAATAATAATAAAATACATAGCGTTCAGCAGCTCAGTGTGTACGCAGGTGTTTTCTTGTTTAGTTGATTGTTCCTGTTTTCAAGTGCGCGCTACTCGATGTGTCTAACTCGTTCAGATCCAGCATTTAGCTGACAGTGTTGTTTAGAGCTAACTGTCCTTTTCTTGGGGAAAAGAGAACAGGTTAGTAGGTCGTACGACACACACTTCTCCCGTAGTTATTCACTGTTAGACACACCAGGTAAGGAGTGACAGCCTTTTTGTACTTTAGTTTTTGTTCTAGTGAGAGTAGGCTAGTTACGTGCGCATGCACGAGATGAAGCTTTCCGTTTGTTTTTCTTATTGTTCTTTGGTTAGTTTACAGGGTTATTGGGAAACGTAGTTTGGGGTTTTGTTATATTTATTTCTTTACTTTGGCGCTTCTCTCAGTTCTTTTTTCCCCTTCTTTTTTCTACATTTGTAAATAGTTCACACTGTTTTTTAGTGGCTTATAATAAAACGGACTTTGATAAAAGTCTTTTTTGCCAAAAACCAGCGGAAATACTTTAGAAGGTAAATGTAAAGAATATAAAGTATGTGATGAACCACAGAGCAACCAAAAGACTAAAATATTAATAGAGATGAGCTTTATATCTAGTCTGTGAAGAGAACTGTGTTTTCATTTCATGATAAACTTGTGATATTTGTCATATTTTCAATCAGAGACAAACTCAGGTATGATGATTCTTGAAATGACAGAATTATAAAGATTTTTCAAACTCATAAAGAATTTGTAGATCAAATCAAAATGGTTTAAATTTAACAATTTGATTTATTCAATTGAATCCTATTTTATTTCATCTCAGTTTCTTCTATGAATATAAAGATAATAAACATGTTTTAGCTTTATTTCTTCTGAATTATACTTTGACTGTAAGTTTAAGATAATAATTCAATAATATGTGATAAAATGTATTTATGATATAAATAAGTGAAATATGAAGCTCTCTGATTTCAATCATTTTACTTCACATCAGCCCAATAATAAATAACACAGAAAAATTAATAAATCTGTCTTTTATAAGGATAGTGTCTTTATTAGGAACAACTTTGTTTAGAAATATGATTCATTGATTTAAAATCTTTTAACTTTTCAGTGTCTTTATTTGACAAAAAATATAAAAAGAACAAAAACAAAAGCATAAACACTATTTCCTGCACGTCTAAAATTAGAATAAAATTCTGTATTTCATAATAATAACAAATAATAATAATCATATCAATAAGTCAAATCAAAGACAAACTTATATTTTATTTTCATAAAAAAATATTACAATTTAAATGAATAAACTATACATGTAATATTTTTTTAATATACATATAAAAATTAGACATTTTATTTAATTTATCTATACACACACACACACACTCACACACACACACACACACACACAGATCTTTCTATTTCTGACACATTTCTTCTTTTATATCTATTTTTTAGATGAATTATTAATTCTTATCTTTCTGTTTCTATAGAAGTTGAGCTGCAGTATTAATGTCTTGAAGAGACTCATAACATCTCACTGTTACTGATTCATCATGCAGCTCAAAGCATTCTGGGTAGAATCTCATCAGTCTCTTCTGATTCATCAACACAGTTTCACTGAGGATTTATAACCAACATAAAACCCAGGACAGAGTGTCTGAGTGAATGTGGTCTGGACTGTGTGGATGAGTCTCATTGAGTCAGAGACGCTGAAGAAGGACAGAGTTCCCTGCGCTCTCATCCACATACACTCCTACTCTGTAGATATCTTCATACTCTCCTGTTCTTCTTCTTCTGATGATGATGGGCTTCACAGAGAGATCAGTCTTTATCTTATTGTGTCTGAAGGAGTATCTGTCAGGAGAGCAGATCAAACTCCAGGACTGATCATTAAATCCAAACCAACACTCTTCACCCGGTCTCTTCCTGCTGATGTTCTTATATGACACTGATATAAACACACCTTCACTGCACTCAGTCTCCCAGTAACAGCGTCCACACACACTCTCTCTACACAACACCTGAGGACACAGATCAAATCTGTCTGGATGATCAGGATACGACTGAGACTGAGACACACGTGTCACCTTTCTGTTCTCCTCAGACAGACTGAGAAGAGTGTGTGCTGTGTTTGGATCCAGTGTGAAAAAACACTCATCTGAACAGAAGAACAGAGACATTAATAACACAACAATCACTACAGTGTGTGTGTGTGAGAGTGTGTGTGTGAGTGTGTGTGTGTGTGTGTGTGTGTGTGTGTGTGTGTGTCTGTGTGTGTGTGTGTGTGAGTGTGTGTGTGTGTGTGTGTGTGTGTGTGTGTGTGTGTGTGTGTGTGTGTGTGTGTGTGTGTGTGTGTGTGTGTGTGTGTGTGTGTGTGTGTGTGTGTGTGTGTGTGTGTGTGTGTGTGTGTGTGTGTGTGTGTGTGTGTCTGTGTCTGTGTCTGTGTGTGTGTGTGTGTGTGTGTGTGTGTGTCTGTGTGTGTGTGAGTGTGTGTGTGTGTGTGTCTGTGTGTGTGTGTGTGTGTGTGTGTGTGTGTGTGTGTGTGAGTGTCTGTGTGAGTGTGTGTGTGTGTGTGTGTGTGTGTGTGTGTGTGTGTGTGTGTGTGTGTGTGTGTGTGTGTGTGTGTGTGTGTGTGTGTGTGTGTCTGTGTGTGTGTGTGTCTGTGTGTGTGTGTGTGTGAGTGTGTGTGTCTGTGTGTCTGTGTGTGTCTGTGTGTGTGTGTGTGTGTGTGTGTGTGTGTGTGAGCGTGTGTGTGTGTGGCGTGTGTGTGTGTCTGTGTGTGTGTGTGTGTGTGTGTGTGTGTGTGTGTGTGTGTGTGTGTGTGTGTGTGTGTGTGTGTGTGTGTGTGTGTGTGTGTGTGTGTGTGTGTGTGTGTGAGTGAGAAGTTTGTTCATATTTATAATAAGGTTTTGTTCAGAAATAATAACAAATCAACTCGAGATCAAATTGAATTGAAGTTTGTATCATGAATAGAATCGATTCCTCACGAGACTGAAATTAGCCCGGACATAAAATATGTCATCACAGCATTTAATAAAATATATTGTAATGACAGTAAAGTTGTATAAAAAGAATCTCTTTCAGTAAGTGAGAGAAGCTGTCAGAATATATTTTAAATGTGTCACAGTACATTTATACACAAAATCCTACAATTGTTTCAATTTATTTGTCTTGATGTAAACAAGTTATTAATTTAGACATAATGCAAACATTACTTCAGCTTTTATTTCAATAATTGAAATACTAAAAGAAATAATACATCGATATTAAAATGTAGTATAATAACAATAATGTTAATATTTATGATAATAAAAATGATTATGTATTTTAATGAAAACAAATTAATAAAAATATGTTTGTTTTGCTGGTTTATCTGAACGTTATACCAAATAAAAATAAAAATAATAATATTACAATAATCATATAGCTCTTTAAAAAGTCAGTATTTACTATTAATGTAAAATGATTATTTTGGCTATTAGCATAATGTCAACTTTATAATGTAAACAAATACATGGTTGCAGTAATCATTTATTATTTAAATTACAAAACTAAAACATATTGCAGTAGTATTGTTGCAATATTTACTTAATAAAATGTAATAATAAATAAAAATGATAATGAAACAAAGCTTTTATTATTATTTTTAATTAATTTTAATTGTCATAATATTGAAGAAAAACAATTGTTATTTTAAATATTATTACAATCATACTAATTACTACAATAATAAAAATAATGACAAATTAAATAAAAACTACTAAATAATTGACAATATTTAATAATAAAAATAACAATAATAATAATAATAATAATAATGATGATCTAAATAAAAAAGTATATATAAATTATTATTAATATTAATATATTAATATTATACAATATTATTCCATAAAAACTAATATTTATCTTATTTAATCAAATCAGAAATATGAATGATTATAATTCTGATCTTAATACAATCATAAAAGTATTGTATAATTGTCCTACATTTCTTCAGTCCTGCTGTAATCCTGGATTCTCCTCCATGCTCAACACTAAAAAACACACACATAGTCAGTCAGTCAGTAGAAGACTATGCAGTTGATAACATTGAAAAAATTATTATAATTATATAGATATTGTTTTTGTCTTGTTTCCAGACAAACAACTTCCTTGCTGTCCACTTTTTATGCCACACAAGTTCATAGAGGTGTGTGTGTGTGCGTGTGTGTGTGTGAGTGTGTGTGTCTGTGTGTGTGTGTGTGTGTGTGTGTGTGTGTCTGTGTGTGTGAGTGTGTCTGTGTGTGTGTGTGTGTCTGTGTGTGTGAGTGTGTGTCTGTGTGTGTGTGTCTCTGTGTGTGTGTCTGTGTGTGTGTTTGTGTGTCTGTGTGTGTGTGTGTCTGTGTGTGTGTGTCTGTGTGTGTGAGTGTGTCTGTGTGTGTGTGTGTGTCTGTGTGTGTGTGTCTGTGTGTGTGTGTGTCTGTGTGTGTGTGTGTCTGTGTGTGTGTCTCTGTGTGTGTGTCTATGTGTGTGTGTGTGTGTGTGTGTGTAAATAACTTGATAGTGTTATTTACTTTGGTCAATCAATGGGACAGCCACAAAGCTACTAGTTTTATCCAAAATATCTTAAATTGTGTTCCAATGACCAACAAAGCTTTTAAGGTTTTGGAATGACATGGGGGTACTCAAGACATTTTCATTTTGGGGTGGAGTATCCTTTAATAATCAAAATCAGTGTAAAACAGCTGCTTGTAAATATGTCTGTAAATCTTGAGGAAGCACTTTTAAAGAAACTTACATTATGTAATGGAACAACAATCATTGTCATTTTAAGCAGAAACAGAAGTTTACAGTTAAAATGTAGTGCTTTGTTTAATTAACCTATGGATTACCTTTATGCTTTCTACATTACATTTTGGATAATCAAAATGTTGGTATACCCACTCAGCTGTAACAGATCTTGGACCGCTTTCTTAAAAAACACAACTCAAAGTGATATGCAGAAGAAGTATTTTTTCATATTAAGCAAAAAACTGTATCAATAAAACACTTCATTAGACAATTGTATTTGTTTAATAACAATGAATGAGTCCTGTTGAACCTCTGCTTTCTCATCCAGAACAACCTCCTGGACCCTAACTAGTCTGGTTTTAAAAGTGGACACTCAACTGAGACTGCCCTGCTTTTGGTCGTTAAAAAAAGTCTGTGAGTGGCAAGATCAGCTTCTAAGTCATCTGTTCTCATTTTGCTGGATCTCTCTGCGGCTTTTGGCACAGTTATCCACCTGATTGTCCTGTCAACCCTTTTGACAAAAGGTGTCTTAGGAACCTCACTCCTGTGGTTCCAGTCTTAACTCTCAGGTAGGTCCTTTGGGGTGTCTTGGAGGGAGCTTTCTAAGATGCAACATCTAGCTACTGCTTGGAGCACTTCTCCTCTCCATGTACATACAGTGGAATGCAACATTTTGGTAATCACTTGCAGAATCTGAAAATGTGAATCATTTGAGGAAAATAAGAGAGATCATACAAAACTCATGTTATTTGCATGTTTAGTACTGTCCTGAGTAAGATATTTTATACATTAAAGATATATATACATTAAAAGATGTTTACATATGAATAAGACAAGACAAAAAATAGCTGAAATGATTCAAATAACCCCTTCAAAAGTTTGGGAATCCTTGGTTCTTAATACTGTATGTTACCTGGGTGATCTATGACTTTTTTTTGTTGTTGTTGTTGTTGTGTAATAATTGTTCATGAGTCCCTTGTTTGTTCTAAACAGTTAAACTGAGCATGTTCTTTAGAAAAGCCTCCAGCTCCTGCAGATTCTTCAGTTTTCCAGCATCTTTTCTATATGTGAACCCTTTCCAGCAGTGACTGGGATTTTTATTTATTTATTGAGATCCATCTTTTCACACTGACTTTCACAATTGAGGGACTCAAACACAACTACTAAAGTTTCAAGCATTCACTTATGCTCCTGAAGGAAACATGATGCATTAAAGCGGCAGTCCGTAACTTTCTGAGTTAAAAATTTACACAAAATACATTTTTGATAATATACATAATAAGCCAGTGTTCAAAACTATCGCCTTTAGCCCGATTCACAATGTTTAGCTTATAATAATGTTTTTAAATTGAGTGGTTCGGGTAGGTTTTCACAGGAAATTTAAGCATGCCTCTGTGTCATTATGTCACGTCTATAAACACAAAGAAAGCGTCCCGGCCATAGCGTTATCACCTTGTGAGAATGCTGCAGATGCATATTATGCATAATATTTTATAGCCTTTTCTCACAGCGGCTGAAATAATTACACTTATTTTGTTGGTTGCGGATTGTGGTCCAGACAGTTAATGTGTTTATGAAACACAAGTGACTGAAATTAGATTAGCCTACAACAGTTTTAAATGTGCATCTGTTTGCAGATGTACGTGGGATTACACGAGTTTTGTATTTTAAAGAACACTGGTCCTAAGGAAGAATGATCCAGAATATCTCAAATATACTGAAGAATCTGCAGGAGCTGGAGGATTTTTCTGAAGAACAGTACTCAGTTTAACTGTTCAGAACTAACAAGGGACTCGTGAATAACTATGACAAAACAAAACAAAAAAACATTCATAGATCATCCAGGTAGCCATTCACACACAGTATTAAGAACCAACTGTTCCCAAACTTTTGAAAGGTTATTTAAATCATTTCTGCTCATTTTTGTCTTGTGGACTATATGTAAACACATTTTATGTAAAATATCCTACTCAGGACAGTACTCCATTAAAAAATAACATGCATTGTATATGATCATAGATTCTGTAAAGGGTTACCAAACTTTTGCATGCCACTGTATCATGACAATGGGTCAATGATTCATAAACATGATTTTTTTTATATTACTGCTATTGTAATGACACACATCTCTTTCTTTGGTTTCAGCTTGGCATCCCAACAGTTGCTCCTCGCATCTCTGCTTCCTGGACCCAAATGTCATGCTGAATGTTGAATGACCATCAGCTTTGCCAAGACAGAACTGCTTATGATTTCAGCTGACCCAACTTTGGCGTTCTAGTTGACACACAAACTTTTCTGACCATACGGCACTGACCTGATCCTGCTGATTTGCCCAGTACAACATTAGGAAGATCAGACCCTTTCTTATGGTGCATGCTACAAAACTCCTTGTCCAAGCTCTTGTTCTCTCCAGACTGGACTGTTGTACTACTCTGTTAGCAGACCTTCCAGCATGTACTACCAAGACTCTGCAGCTAATCCAGCATTGACTCGTACTCAAACCATCCAAGGTGTATATGTCTTTCTTTTTCAGATAAGTACAATCAGACGTATATCAGGGTGAGTAAATCATGGGGCCATTTTAGTTTTTTGGTGAACTATCCCTTTAATACTGACCTTTTTAAAAAAGAAAAAAAAACTGCTATGTATACTGTGTTAGACTAACTGGGACTTTGTATTTTACATTACACTGTATGTTTTATTTGCCGTTGCAAATGTATAAATGTGTATATATCAAATTCATTTAATGTACAAATTTTGCATGTTCTGTATATAACATGTATTTCCTATAATTGTATTATTCTTTTCAATTGACATCCAATGCTTTAGTATAATAACTAATACGGTAAATGTGCAGGTTCATTTAATTATTATGCATTGAATTGAATTGTTAATTTTACAGAAAATTGCTGAAAATGTAGCTTTTTTACTATTTCTAAGTGTTCTGCTCATTTCTCTATTGTCCAAACATTTGAAACTGTAATTTCTGGAAAATGAATTATTAAAATGTATATCTACACACATTTGTGTTTATGTTATGAATTTACTACATTTTTATAATTTTTTTTGTTGTTTAATGTTTTACAAACTTATTCTAGGTAGACATAAAACAACTTCTAAATGCCTTTTAAATTACAGATTTATTCCGTAAAAGAGAAGCGATTTCAGGCTAGAAGAGACGGACACCAGCGCGTAAGTCTATTATACCTATTGCTGTGTGTTGTTCAAATTATTTCTTGCTGTTTGGAGAGAATATTTGCGTTTCCCTACTTATTTGTAGTGTGTAGTTTAGTTGTGCTGTACTTTAAGTGGTTGTAAATTGTTTGCCTCCGGGCTATTAAGATCACTTAAGTGTGAAGGCGTTAGTTTCGTTTTTCCTGATCGACCTCCTGATTGGCTACTGCCTGGGCAAATTAGAACTAGCTTTCCGCTGTTTCCACTGCATACACTTTGTATTTATTTGTTGAGTGTGCGCTGGCGCGAAAGCGTCAGCGGAGCGTCCAGCGCTCGTGTTCAGACTCCTCGTGTGAAGACTACGAGAGTAAAGACATACGACTTTTCCTGCGCGACTTTAACTGAGCAACGCACTTAAGTACATTTTCATTCATTCTCTTACACATCTTCACTCCCTCTTTCCTACCTCTATCATGTGTCTCCAACTCATTCCGGTTGTCTCTCGACCTCTCGCCTAACAACAAGCAGACGACAATGCACTCCTACTAACCTACGCTCTGTCCCTACATCCTCTACTACACCCCTATCTTTCTCTGTTGGTCTGTGGAATTGCCAGTCAGCGGTCAACAAAGCTGACTTCATTTCTGCTTTTTCTTTACATTCTTCACTCAACATTCTAGGATTGACGGAGACCTGGATTCGTCCAGAAGACTCAGCAACCCCAGCAGCTCTAGCCAACAATCATTCTTTCTCACACACACCTCGTCAGGTTGGCCGGGGTGGTGGCACTGGTCTACTCATCCCAAACAATTGGAAATATTCAACCAACTCACTTGTATGTAATTACATCTCTTTTGAATTTCATGCTATCACAGTTACTACTCCGACAAAATTCCACATAGTGGTAATCTACCGCCCCTGGACATATTCTAGACACTTTCCTAGAGGAGCTGGATGGATTATTGTCATCTTTTACAGACGAAGGCACTCACTCCTACTCTTGGGGACTTCAGCATTCATCTTGACAAACCTTACGCACGCACTTCCATTCCCTTCTAGCTTCATTTGACCTCAAACGCCTCATCACGACAAGCACCCACAAATCAGGCAACCAGCTTGATTTAATTTACACACGCAGTTGTACTGCAGACACCAGTTCAGTACAACCGCTTCACATGTCTGACCATTTCCTTCTTACATTTCAACTGCATTTTCCTATCTCTGTGCAACCAACCCCTATACTGGTTACTTTCCGACGTAACCTTCGTTCCCTTTCTCCCTCCCATCTCTCCTCTGCTGTGTCCTCCTCCCTTCCCTCACCTACCCATTTCTCTTCTTTGGATGTGAATGCAGCTACAGATACCTTGTTCAGTGCTCTAACCTCCTGTCTAGATGACATCTGCCCTCTCTCCTCCAGGCCAGCACGGACTGCCACCTCTAGCCCCTGGTTGTCTGATGTTCTCCGTGAGCACTGGGTCAAACTCAGGGCAGCGGAGAGAAAGTGGCGCAAATCTAAAGATTTGACAGACCTGAGCAGGTATCAGACTTTGCTTTCTTCCTTCTCTGCCGAAATCCGCACTGCCAAATCATCATATTTCCATAACAAGATCAACAACACTTCAGACACACGTAAGCTCTTCAGATCATTTAACTCCCTGCTCTATCCCCCTCCACCAACTCCCACCACCTCAATATCACCTGACGATTTTGCCACATTTTTACAAATAAAACAAAAACGATCAGTAGCCAGTTCTCAGCCCCCAACGCACAACCCTCAACCAATCGCATCGACTACCGATTCCTCCACTTTCTCCTTCTGCTCCCTCACTGAGACAGAAGTATCCAAACTTCTCCTCTCCAGCCATCCAACAACATGTCCGCTAGACCCCATACCCTCTCATCTTCTGCAAGCAATCTCCCCCACTGTCTTGCCGGCACTCACGCACATCATCAACACATCTCTCCTCACAGGCACCTTCCCCACAGCATTTAAGCAGGCTCGGGTAACCCCACTGCTCAAAAAGCCCACTTTAAACACTTCCCTTATTGATAACTACAGGCCAGTCTCTCTTCTTCCATTCATAGCGAAAACACTTGAAAGAGTGGTTTTCAACCAGGTATCACTGTTTCTTTCAAAAACAACAAACTGGACCATAACCAATCAGGTTTCAGGTGCGCCCATTCAACTGAGACTGCGCTGCTCTCAGTCACGGAAGCCCTGCGGACTGCAAGAGCTGAATCCAAATCATCAGTTCTCATTCTGCTGGATCTATCCGCTGCTTTTGACACCGTGAATCATCAGATCCTGCTGTCTACCCTCTCATCACTGGGCATCTCTGGGATCCCACTTCGTTGGTTCGAATCCTATCTCACTGGTAGGTTTTTAGGGTGGCCTGGGAGGAGATGTATCCACCGCACATCAACTGGTCACTGGGGTTCCTCAGGGATCGGTTCTTGGTCCCCTCCTCTTCTCCATTTACACTACATCGCTAGGCCCCATCATACAGGCTCACGGCTTCTCCTACCACTGCTACGCCGATGACACACAGCTCTACCTCTCTTTTCATCCAGGCGATCCAACGGTAGCTACTCGGATCTCGGGTTGCCTGGCGGACATCTCGACATGGATGCAAGAGTACCATCTACAGCTCAACCTGACAAAGACTGAGCTGCTTGTATTCCTGCCACTCCAACTACACAACACGACTTCACCATCCAGCTAGGTTCTTCGTCAATTACCCCATCAACCTCAGTCAGAAATTTTGGTGTAATCCTCGATGACCAACTAACCTTCAAAGATCACATTGCAAATACTGCTCGATCCTGCAGGTTTGCACTACACAACATCAGAAAGATCAGGCCCTTTCTAACAGAGCAAGCTGCACAGCTACTTGTCCAGGCCCTTGTCATTTCTAGACTGGACTACTGCAATGCTCTTCTGGCTGGACTTCCATCAAACACAATAAAACCTCTACAAATGATTCAGAATGCAGCAGCACGGCTGGTATTCAATGAGCCCAAGAGAACCCATGTTACACCTCTCTTTATCTCCTTACATTGGCTACCGATTGCAGCTCGCATCAAGTTCAAGGCACTGATGCTTGCATATAGAACAACCACAGACTCGGCACCGGTCTACTTCCACTCACTATTACAAATCTACACACCCTCTAGAAGTCTGAGATCTGCTAGCGAGCGACGCCTCGTGGTACCATCTCAAAGAGGCTCGAAATCACTCTCCAGAACTTTCTCGTTCTCTGTTCCTGGCTGGTGGAACGATCTTCCCGCACATATCCGGAATGCTGGATCTCTGTCAATCTTTAAGAAACAGCTGAAAACCTAAAAAAAATACTAATTTGAACACTCCCTGTGACTGGGTGTTATAAGCACTTACTCTGTCTGTTTGTCTCTCCAAAAAATGAATCGCTGTTGTACTCTCAATTGTAAGTCGCTTTGGATAAAAGCGTCTGCAAAATGACTAAATGTAAATGTAAATGTAAATGTAAAAAGGAGGTTTAAATCTAGATTAAAGACACATCTTTTTAACTTAGCCTACACATAACACACCAACACACTTTTTATTATTCAAATCCGTTAAAGGATTTTTAGGCTGCATTACTTAGATTTGCTGGAACCGGGAACACTACTCCTACAATACGATGTACTTGTGACATCGTAAAAAGAAAGGCATCTACGCTAATATTAGTCCTGTCTCTTTCTCAATCTGTTTTCACAGTTTGTATCCAGACTAGATGGTGGATCAGCACCCAGAGATTATGTTCATCAGAGACCAGAACACCTAGATGCGCCCCGTGGACCAATCACCAGATCCTGATGCGCACGCACACACACACACACACACACACACACTAAGTCATTTACACTACCTGACACAGCTGTGTTTAAAATTGAACTGGAAGTTAAGTTCTTGGCGTCCGGTAAGAAGAGAACTGACCCCAACTGAGTCTGGTTTCTCCCAAGGTTTTTTTTTCTCCATTCTGTATGCATGGGGTTTTGTTTCCTTGCCGCTGTCGCCTCTGGCTTGCTTGGTTGGGGACACTTAACTTCTAGTGATTTAACGTCAAATTGACTACAGAGACCGTCTCTGCATTTAATAAGAAATTGGTCACTCTCGTCATTATACATCCCTGTCATTGTATTCTTCTACATTATACTGTACAGTGCTTTGATGCAACCTGTGTTGTTAAAAGCGCTATATAAATAAAAACGATTGATTGATTGATTGATTAATCATGTAAATATACAACATTTTTGTAAAAAAAAAAAAAAAGTGCTTACTGCATTTTTAAACATTATTTCTTAGTTATTTCACATAGAAAAATTGTACTTTAAAAATAAATTACTTTAAATGGAATTAGCAACTATATAAAATAACTAATTAAAACCTTAAATTTACAGTGATAAACCTGAAAGTTGGTGGCTTTTATATGTAATTTCACGTAATTTGTCAGTATTTTAGTAGTCTAAAAACATATTATTAACGGTAATATACTGTGATTTAATTAATTTTGACTGTAAATTCAATTCTGTATTTTTACAGTTTTTAATCTCAGGGCTTCCAGAGATATTCCGTTAAATTACAGAAAATCTCTGGAAGCCCTGCTGCCAGTCTTTTTACCTTTTTTTTACCTTTTTTTTTTTTTTTTTTTTTTTTACAGTGTACCATTCGGGTGAAGCTATAATTTAAAAAATATTCTCTGGTCAGAAATGGACAAAAAATGCATAAGGGTTAAACAATTAACCCCAAAAACCTCTCCTGCATAACATACTTGAGTTTATTTAGTGAGCAGTTTGGATCCTCCAGTTTTTCAGAGAGCAGCTTCACTCCTGAATCTCCAGGATGATTGTAGCTCAGATCCAGCTCTCTCAGGTGTGAGGGTTTGAAGTCAGAGCTGAAGACACATAACCACAGCCTTCCTCTGTCACCATGCAGCCAGACAACCTACAAAAACATACAACAGCAATCCACATTGAATTAGATTGTTTTTGTTCCTTTTATATTTAACTGATCAATAAAATGGTTGGTCACAAAAAATGGTTTTGTGCTCATTTATCATTATCAATAAGAAACAAATATTGGACATATATTTTTAAATGCAAATGTAAAGCATGAAATCTCTCACAAATAATAGTGGCACAATACTGCTGCTAACATCTTACGTAAAAGTAGTGAAAGAAAGAAACATAAGATAGGAAAAAGGCCCCTAGTGGCTAATGTAATGGCTTCTTTCTGCGTTTTGTGTAATAATTGCCACAACCAACACACTTTCACAGCTTTTTTAATTCTGTTAAAACATATTCAACTCAATATTACAGGTGAAGAGAGAGGCGGAGATGTCAACTGATCACCTCTCTAAAAACTGGAAGATCCAATCTGCTCAAAGAGTCCCACAAGCCAACAAGGCCTGATAGGACTCCTTCTTCAGCTTGACGCCATTCCTTACTTCCGGTGTCCACCACCGGATTCAGGGGTTGCCCAACAGACCTTCACAGTACATTTGGGCCTGTCGTGTGTCTGTCCGGCTTCTTCCCTGCCAACAGATCCAACTGAACCGCTCTTTGTCAACTAGGACCTGTTTGCTTTAGGATACCCTACCAGGGCCATATAGCTCCTAGGGCCACTGAGGACTCAAACCCCTCCACCACATTAAGGTTGTGGTCCTAGGAGAGACATTCTGTCACGAATGAGGGGTCTGAGGCATGCCGATCCATGTGCAGGCTTTTATTAAACGAAGGCATGGTCAAAGCAGGCAGGTGTCAAACAGGGCAAACAGATGTATCAGAGGCAAGGCAACAACAAAATCCAAATACAGGCAGAGGTCAGGTCAGGCAGCAAACAATCACAGAATCAGAAGACAGGCAGGGTCAAAACCAGGGAATCTATAACTCGGAAAACAATCAGAAACTCAGGAACAACAATAGAACAGGCGAACAATCCAGCCTGCAGGTGAGTGGCCTGCTGCAGTATTTATAGTCCTGGAACAGGAAGTTGTCGCAGAGGGAGTGAATGCAGATCACCCAGAGGTAAGGCTCCCTCTGCTGGCTTGGTGACACATTCTGTCTTCACTCCATTTGTTTCTACAAATTCTTTGCCATCTTTCTTCATATTTAGTTGTCTATTATTATCTATTCACAATGCATATTCATTATTGGTTCTACATTTTAATACATTTTTTAATTAATAAACATTATTAATATTTTTTTTTTCTAAAACATCAATCTTACTGATAAATCACTGGACTGTTTTATTCTAGTTTGTGAATCTAAAATAGTTAAACAGCTTGGGGAAGCACTCCCATATTGCCAAATTTAAGTGAAGGTGGGAATCTGCTGACTTCGACTGGGGATGTTGTCGGATGGTGGAAGGAATACTTCAATACTGGAGAAAGATCTCCTCAATTCCACCAATTTTCTTCTTCCAGCATGTTCCACTGAGGAAGCAGAGGCCAGTGGCTCAGATAAGCAAACACACTAAAAAACTATGTCTTGAAGATATAAATGCAGACGTCTATTTGAGCGTCTCTGAGATGTGCTTTTGCTAACAGGGAACCTGCTGTCAATGAATCTATCCTGTTCATGCCAAGTCTATTCCAAGTCAAGTCTATTCATTTTTCAGTGAAGTGTGTTTCAAGTCAAGTATTAGTTTGTTTTAAATTATGGATTATGTCTCTGTAAATAAAACTGCACATGAGGTCTTACTATGCTCGTCTTCAGTGAACTAAATTGTTACATCATGGTAATTAACTATATGAAATATTCTGCCTGCATGTCTTTAATTTGTGATCATTCTAAATGTATTTTATTAAATAGAATCAAGTAGTAAAGAAAAGCACTCTAAATGTGCACACTCACTAGTCTAGACTTCACACTCTGAGGGTATGTTTTGCAAAACTACTAGATAATTTCAAATCTCACATCATTAAAACAACAATTATGATATCTTCTGTGATATTGCACACTGTGCAGTGAGATTACATGTAGAAAATCTATACAAGATTAACACGATAATTGCATACATGGTTTTTGCATGCATTCTAAACCTTAAGGTTTTTAAAGAGTTAATAACAAAGAATTTCAAAGTCAAACCTCAGTATCTTCAGTCTAGAGTTTGGACTCTTCAGTCCTTCAGAAAGAAGCTTCACTCCTGAATCCTGCAGGTCATTGTTACTCAGGTCCAGCTCTTTCAGGACAGAGTTTGAGGATTGTAAAACTGAAGACAAACTCCCACAAGACTGTGCAGTGAGATTACATGTGGAAAATCTGAACAAGATGAACACAGCAGTTGCATACAGAATTGAACTCAACATTGGGATTTTTAATGAATAAATAATGAAGTATTTCAAACTCATGCCTTAGTATCTCCAGTTTAGAGACTGGACTATTGAGTCCATCAGAAAGAAGCTTCACTCCTGAATCCTGCAGATCATTGTTACTCAGGTCCAGCTCTTTCAGGACAGAGTTTGATGATTGTAAAATTGAAGATAAACTTTCACAGGACAGAGCAGTGAGATGACACCCACACAGCCTGTGAAAAGAAGACAATTGACATATTGATGTGAATTTATCAGGCACGTTTGTACTGAATAACACTTTATAACAGGAATACAATAATAATGCACTTCTAAATTATTTAAAAACTATTATATTTCATTAGTTATATATAAACTGTATTTATTACATTACTAGACTATATACAAGTGGTGGGTTCATCACTGATTATCTCTGTAATTGAACATGCTTAAAGAAATGAAAATTAGATGTTTTACATACCTGTAATGATACATCGGAGGCGTGAGGATCCATTTGCGACTTAGCTTTAATCGTGGTCGGGCAGGCTGGGTCAAACAGGAGCAAGCGATAATACACGAGGAAATCCAAGAGGCGAAGCGAAAACAGGCAGAAGGTCAAAGGCAGGCAGATATCAATCACAAGAGGTAGACAAGGTACAGATCGGCAACAGGAAAACAAACACGGGAATAAACGCTCAGAATTGCAGTTAACACAAACAAGACTTCGCGTTTAGTGAACGTGAGAGAGTCCATTATAAAGGCTGGCTGATGCGGAACACCTGGTGGCTGTAATCAGCCCAAGGTGCGGGTTGTGGGAAATGTAGTCCTTAGAGATTAGTATTCGGTGAGAGCTCCCTCCGGTGGTGGTCGGAGAGCCAGCCACAGAGGTGCTATTCGTGACAGAGCCCCCTGCGAAGCGGCTCCGGAAGCCGAGGTCTTCCACGGGGTCTGGGAGCAGGTTTGTCGGGATGGTCGTGGTGAAAGGTGGCAGTGAGAGCGGGGTCGAGAATGTCTCGAGCAGGTATCCAAGACCTCTCCTCGGGTCCATAGCCTTCCCAGTCGATGAGGTATTGTAATTCTCTGCCTCGGCGTCGAGAGTCCAGGATTTCTCGAACCTGGTAGGCCTCCTCGCCGTCGATGATCAAGGGAGGCGTCGTTGGTGGCAACCTCTTCCTGGTCCTCTCTCTCCCGGACCACCGGCGGGTTTAAGCAGTGAGACATGAAAAGTAGAGGCAATGCGGTAATTAGCAGGTAGGTCAAGACGGTAGGACACTGGTGTAACTTGTTTGATGATTTTGAAAGGACCCACGTACCTTGGACTCTTGCAGGGTAGCCGAAGGCGGAGGTCTCGGGTTGATAGCCAAACCCAGTCACCAGGTGCGTACTCGGGAGCATCTCGGCGATGACGATCTGCCTGAGCCTGGAATCTTCTGACTGCTCCTCTGAGATGAACGTGGGCGGCGTTCCAAACCTCCTCACTCCTCTGTAGCCATGAGTTGACTGCGGGTAATGCGGAAGGTTCTCCGGACCATGGAAATAGTGGAGGTTGAAAGCCCAGAACGCATTGAAAGGGAGTTAGCCCAGTGGATTGTTTCCTTAAGGAATTCTGTGCATATTCAGCCCAAACTAAGTAACGACTCCAGTCGTGTTGGTTCTTAATGGCAGTAACTCCGGAGGAATTGTGACAGCTCTTGGTTCTGACGTTCTGGCTTGGCGTTGGATTGAGGGTGATAACCTGAAGTGAGACTTATGTTGATGTTCAGTTGTGAGCAGAAAGCTTGCCAGACTCGAGAGGTGAACTGTGGGCCACGATCAGACACAATATCTTCGGGTAACCCGTAAAAGCGAAATACCTGTTGTAAGAGGACTCCCGGCGGTTTCCCAGGCTGTGGGTAGTTTGGGCAATGGTATGAATCTGCATGACTTAGAGAACCGGTCTATGACTGTGAGCACCGTGGTGAAGGAGTTGGAGACTGGTAGGTCGGTTCTGAAGTCTATGGCTATGTGCGACCAAGGTCTTTCCGGTATGGGTAGTGGTTGAAGGAGTCCTGCTGGGCGTTGATGGGAGGTCTTGGTGATATTGCATGTTTCACACTGTTGAACGAAGTGGATGGTGTCTGAACGAATGGTTGACCACCAGAAACGGTTGTTAACTAGCTGGAGAGTGGCTGTGATTCCTGGATGACCGGCGCTGGGGTATCATGAACCCAATGCAGAACTCTTTGTCGTAACGCTTGGGGTACGTACGTCCGGTTAGGAGGGCAGGCTGGTGGGGCTGGTTCGGAAAGTTGGGCCTCTGTGATCTCGGTCATGATATCCCACTGGATTGGAGCGATAATGCGGGCTGGCGGTAGGATGGGTTCATGAGAGACTTCTAGAGGGCTGCTCTCGAACTGCCTGGATAAAGCATCCGCTTTGGTGTTCTTTGACCCTGGGCGGTAAGTGACCTTAAAATCAAAGCGGAGAAGAACAAAGACCACCTGGCTTGTCTTGAGTTTAGACGCTTGGCGGATTGGATATATTCGAGATTTCGGTGATCGGTGAGTATGGTGAATGGTAGTTTGGCTCCCTCTAGCCAGTGCCGCCACTCCTCAAGGGCTGATTTCATGGCAAGGAGCTCTCTATCCCCGACATCATAGTTGCTTTCGGCAGGGTTAAGCTTGCGGGAGAAGTAAGCACAAGAGAAGAGTTTAGCTGGCTGCCCGTGACGTTGAGACAGGATGGCGCCGATGCCCACATTAGATGCATCTACCTCGACTATGAATTCCCGATTGGGGTCTGGGTGATGAAGTATGGGAGCGGTCGTGAACCTTTCCTTGAGCTGCTCAAATGCCTGACGCTGTCGGGTGACCACGATAGGCGATGAGAGGTTCTTTTAACCAGAGAGGTGAGTGGCGCGGCAATGATACTGAAGTTGCGGATAAATCTGCGATAAAAATTTGAGAACCCCAGGAAACGCTGCAATTCCTTGACTGTAGCGGGGCGCGGCCACTCCACGACTGCCTTGACCTTGTGTTCGTCCATCGTCACCCCGTCAGAACTGATGATGTACCCCAGATAAGCCACTTGGGTCCTATGGAATTCACATTTTTGGAGCTTGGCGTACAGTTGATTGTCAATCAAGCGTTGAAGAACTGTTCTGACGTGGGTAACATGAGACTCAAAGTTGTCAGAGTACACAAGGATGTCATCCATATAGACAATGAGAAATCGGTGCAACATGTCTCTAAATACCTCGTTTACGAAAGCCTGAAAGACAGAAGGACTATTTGCGAGCCCGAACGGCATAACGAGATACTCATAGTGCCCAGATGTAGTGGAGAAAGCAGTCTTCCATTCATCTCCTTCCCTGATACGGATCAGGTTATATGCGTTTCTGAGGTCCAACTTAGTAAAAAACTTAGCCTTACGGAGTTGCTCTAGGGAGGCTGGTACGAGAGGCAGCGGATAACGGTATTTGACAGTTACCTCGTTCAGACTGCGGTAATCGATGCAAGGCCGAAGGCTTCCATCCTTTTTCTTGACGAAGAAAAACCCCGCCGACGCTGGTGACGTAGAGGGTCGGATGAATCCCTTTGCCAACTCCTCCTCGATGTAGGATCTCATCGCCTCTGATTCGGGTTGTGAGAGGGGAAAGACGCGACCGCGTTGAGGGAAGCGACCCGGCATGAGGTCGATGGCACAATCGTATGGACGGTGAGGTGGTAATTGAGTTGCCCCTTTCACTAAAAGCAAGGGTTAAATCTTGATATTCCGCGGGGAGTTCAGATACATTGATGACCTCCTCTTCAGCAGGAAGTGGTTTAGAAGGAGACCGGTGCACTGGGGCTTTAAGACAGTGGTTATGGCAGTTAGTTGACCAGTGTGTTATTTGACGATCTGTCCATGATATAGTGGGGTTGTGAATCTCAAGCCAGGGTAGTCCGAGGATGAGGTGATGCTTGGGAGAGTGGATTACGAACAGGCGATGGATTCTGAATGAAGGGGCTTGCTTGCAGTGTTAAAGGTTGGGTAACGGAAGAAATGGTTCCAGATCCGACTGGCCGTCCATCTACCGCCGCCACTGCGACATGGGGTACACAAGGAACAAGAGGGATTCTGTTAGAGTCCGCGAAGGCTTTATCAATAAAATTACCAGCCGCTCCTGAATCAATAAGAGCTGTTGCAGAAATCCATGTCGACTTTACTTTTAACAGAACCTGGATTTCAAAGGAGTCAGGATGAGTGTGCGGTCTTACGAAGCAGGTTGTTGGCGCTGGCGCTGAGGACGTGTTGGGCAGTAAGCTTGAAAATGACCGGCTAGACCACAGTAGAGACATAAGCGCCTCCCGAACTCTTTCTCTCTCTCCTCGGATCAAGGTGAGTTGAGCTGATCTGCATGGCCCGGTGCTGGTGAATGGCCAGGGTGTGAGAAAGAGGGAATCGGGTACTTGCCACGGCGTGCTCTGAGAACATTGTCCAATTTTATGGTGATTTCCATGAATTCCTCCAGAGATTTGCCCTCATCACGACACGCCAGTTCTGCTTGGAGCTCTGTGTTCAGACCCCTCCGATACATGAGCTTGAGTGGCGACTCCCCCCAGCCTGATTGAGCGGCAAGCGTGCGGAAGCTGAGTGTGTAATCCGCAGCTGTGTCGGTACCTTGTGATAAGGCGAGCAGCTGCTGTCCCCTGGATTCTTTCCCTCCGGCTGCATGCAAAACCTCCCTGAATTCGCGCAGGAAATCATTAAATGAGGGGAAAGACATACGGCGCGCCTCCCAAGTAGCTGTGGCCCAATCGAGCGCTTTCCCGGTGAGCAAGGAACAGATCAGGGAAACCTTGCTGTCATCTGTGGGGTATAAACCCGGTTGCTGGTGAATGAACAAGGAGCATTGTAATAAAAATCCCTTACATTTGGAGGCTGACCTGGCCGAATTTGTCAGGTAGACTGAGACGCGGATTAAGGTTAGGCTGAGGCGGCGTCATGACTGGTTGCGCGGGCTGGGCAGATGGGGCGGTGTGCTGGGTTGGATTGGTAGTCGTGAGGGTCAGCGCCTGAATCGACCTCACTAGCTCCTCCGTCAGCGTGGTGAGCTTGTGCAACTGTTGCTGATGTGTAGCGAGAGTGGCAGCTTGAGACGAGACTTCAGACATCAGAAGATACATTTCCGCTGGATCCGTTTGTGGCGAAGTCTTCTGTAATGATACATCGGAGACGTGAGGATCCATTTGCGACTTAGCTTTAATCGTGGTCGGGCAGGCTGGGTCAAACAGGAGCAAACGATAATACACGAGGGAAATCCAAGAGACGTAAACGAAAACAGGCAGAAGGTCAAAAGGCAGGCAGATATCAATCACAAGAGGTAGACAAGGTACAGATCGGCAACAGGAAAACAAACACGGGAATAAACGCTCAGAATTGCAGTTAACACAAACAAGACTTCGCGTTTAGTGAACGTGAGAGAGTCCATTATAAAGGCTGGCTGATGCGAACACCTGGTGGCTGTAATCAGCCCAAGGTACGGGTTGTGGGAAATGTAGTCCTTAGAGATTAGTATTCGGTGAGAGCTCTCTCGGTGGTGGTCGGAGAGAGCCACAGAGGTGCTATTCGTGACAATACCATCGAAGCATCCTAGGTGTATGGGATTTTTTTCTTTTCAGACAAAAAATTTAACTGGCATTTTTAATCTCTATCATTTTAGTGGCGGGTGGTTCAACCCTCCAAGAGCCAATTGAGGGAAGTCTTATTACTAATAAGTTATGTGTTCTGACCTGTTAAAAGCTACCAGATGATGAATACAATGAAAAGACTTGGAGGACTAGGACAATTTAATTTGAGTGTTGACTCACGGGATAAAAAAGCGTCAACTAAAAGTATATACACTTTAAATAATCACACAAACAAAAAGAATAGTCACAAAACGCTTTGGGCCTTATATTTTAGTAAGTATAATAGTCTCCGAACGAATTATGAACTGTTCCTGACGCCAGATCGCGGAAACACACACTCACACCATGTGCGATAAGTTCTTCCTTATTACGTGACTCACGCCACCACGCAACATTAAGCTCAACAGTCATTGGCTTGCGTTAGCATACCTACATTGAACACACTTTCCTATTGGACAACACGAACACAACTACGTTGGTTATTTGCTATTTTTTTCCCAAATAAAAAAATAAAATACATACATTAATACTTTTGAATAGTATTAAACACAGAATATATGTTTCTTGGGGTCCCTACACATAACTTTTTAAATAAACTATTAAAAGTCATTAAGGTCTTATTTCATCTCATAAGTGGGAAACAGTATTACAAAATTCTCTGTTTTTGTTTTTTTGACTAGATAAAATAACACTGATACAATCATACTGAAATATCTGCTACCTATAACAATGAAACACCTATTTATTAACATGTTTGAACATATTAAGTTTCAAGCGTGTGTGATTATCAAACCTCAGTATGTTTAAACGACAGTGTGAACTCTTCAGTCCATCAGAAAGCAGCTTCACTCCTGAATCCTGCAGATGATTGGTCCTCAGGTTCAGCTCTGTCAGATGGTTTGATGATTGTAGAGCAGAGGACAGAGTTTCACAGCATGTTTCATCAAAACCACAGCCGTCAAATCTGCCAAAAAAGAATGTTTTAGCCTGATTATCTACTGATGTTCAGTTTTTTCTGCAATAACTTATTTTTCTCTTCATAATCGGGAAAAATGTAACTTCGCATTTACATTTCATTGTTTAGTGACGTAGAAAAAATAATTTCATTAAACAGCAGTCAGTGAAATACTCACAGAGCTTTTCTGCAGCATCTCACAGCTGGAATGAGTCTCTTGTAACCTGATTGTTCTGATGTGAACCTCTTTGGGTTGAACTCATCTAACACCTTCTCTGACATCAGTAGTATGTAGGTCAACACTGTGCACATTGAAGATGAGAGATCTCTTCCTGGATGTTCATTTGAACTGAGGTAACTCTGTATTTCCTCATATAATGAATTATCCTTGAGTTCAAGTAAGCAGTAGAATAAGTTGACTAGAGCTTCATCTGAGATAAAGTACGTGTTTTGTTTTTGTTTAATACATTTAGTTACTTCTTTGATGCTCTCTGTGGTGTCTTCAGGGTGTGTGATCAGGCCTTTGAGCAGATTTTGACTGGATTCCAGTGAAATTCCCATCAGAAACCGCAGGAACAAATCCAGATGCCTCTCTTACTCTTCATGGCTTTATCAATAGCTTTCTGCAGTAACTCCTCCAATGTGACATTTTCTTTTGGCTCATCAAAGAAAAACTGAAGCTCCTGCATGTTCTTGTTCAGGTAACAGATGAACACATGCATTGCAGCAAGAAACTCTTGAACACTCAGATGCACAAAGCTGAAGACCTTTGCTCCATGAAGTCTGTATTCCCTTTTGAAGATCTCAGCGATCATTCCTGTGAACTCAGTGTCTTTACTCGCGTCAATACCACATTCTTTTAAATCTTCCTTATAGAACACAATGTTTTCCTTCTTCAGCTGTTCAAATGCTAACTTGGCTAACTTTAAAATAATCTCTTTATTTAATTGTAAGCGCTCTGAACATTCTCTTTCTTGTTGATCATCATATTTCTGGCTCTTCATGTCCATCTGTATAAGCAGGAAGTGAATGTACATTTCAGTGAGTGTTGTGTTCTCTTCATTGTTCTCAGTGAGAATATCCTGAAGTACTGTGGCTGTGATCCAGCAGAACACAGGAATGTGACACATGATGTAGAGACTACGAGACGTCTTAATGTGTGAAATGATTCTGGTGGACAGACTCTGATCTGTGAATCTCTTTCTGAAGTACTCCTCCTTCTGTTGGTCAGTGAATCCTCGCACCTCTGTGAACAAACCCACATACCGAGGAGGAATCTGATTGGCTGCTGCTGGTCGTGAAGTCACCCAGACAATAGCTGATGGAAGCAGAGTCCCTTTGACCAGACTTGTAAAGAGCACATCCACAGATGCTTTTTCTCAACAGTGTTCAGTGATCTACTATTAAAATTTAGAGGCAGGCGACTCTCATCAAGTCCATCAAATATAAATGCTAGCCTACATCCCTTATATAGCTTTGATTTCTCCAGGTCCTTCACTTCAGGATAAAATTCCAGCAGAAGCTCATGGAGACTGAAATCTTCATTTGTCATTAAGTTAATCTCTCTGAATGGAAGCAGGTACACACACTGTATATCTTGATTGGCTTTTCCTTCTGCCCAGTCCAGGATGAACTTGTGCACAGAGACAGTTTTTCCAATGCCAGCGATGCCCCTTAGGAGAACAATTTTTTTCTCCCTGTTTTTCCTCAGTTCGGTAAATATATCACTGCATTTGATTGGCTTGTCCTGTGTTTTTTTGCTCTTGAAAGCATCATCAATCTTCAGAATCTCATGTTCCTGATTGACATCTTTCATATCTCCCTCTGTGATGAACAGATCTGTGTAAACAGCCTTGAGTTGTGCTTCCTTGTCTTTGTTGCCCTCAAAAATATATTCTGTTTTCTCCTTCATGTTTGTTTTGTGAGTTTCCAAAAGTTTTGCAGCTCTGTAATAAAAAAACAAGATTGAAGATAAAAAAATATACATAATTGAGAAATATTTTCATACCTGCATGATCATATAATAAACACTCTTAACATTAAGTAATTTGATGACAAATTCATAGATTGAATTTGGTACAAATGAGACAGTATCAACTAGTGATGTATCATAAACATGCATAAATATAGTATACAACACAAAAGACAATATACACAATCAGTAACAATATAAGGAATGATCTGGGAATATGCATAATAGGAAATTCATAACAGGACAAATTGTCTAGGACTAGAAAGGAATAATTGCAGTATGCAGTATGTGTCTTTTTAAGAGAATTGTGTAGGAAGGAGATTCTCTCTATATATTTATAGGTCATAAATATATTTGATCTGGCAGAGGTGGCCCGGTTATATCTGATTAGTTTAAATGTTACATCTGGATTATAGCCAACCCCAGAAACTCATTTAAATAAGGTTGTTTATTATGTTTTAATAAACTGGATATTTTGAAGAATAAAAACGCTTCAGCCAAAATCAACATTGTATTTGGTCAGTTATGATTAATTAAATACATCTGACTATGATTATGAAGAATACGTTAATCAGTGGAACTAAAGTAACAAGCGTTACTTTCATCTCTACAGGATCTCTGATGATTCAAGTTACTTTTATATACTGAAAAACTAACAAGGCAAACTAAATAACACATCGACTGATCATTACTGTGACATTACTGTGAAATAAGAAACACAACTTGTAATTTAAAAAAAAATTACCACTGTAGTAATTTACTTACGCTGGAAAACCTTTCTGGTGTAACTGCAGGAAAGAAGGGCGAAATCACGTGATATTTGGCAGCTCTGTAAAGGGCTGTGTGCTCAATGTGCTGTTATATAGTTTGGAATGCAAATATAGTCAGGGCTCTGAGAAAATGTTTTTCCTTTTATCCCGTGTTAATTTCGCTCTGGTTAAGTCAATAACACATTTATATTGAGATGAATTCAATTGCGTAGTTTGTCAGTGTATGTCAGCCCCAGAGGGATATGTACTCCTAGGTATGATCATTCTACTTAAAATATAATAATTCTATCATATTTTCTGTATTAGGGCTTCTAATCACTGCACATTTTTACTAATAATATAAGATTTTTACAAACAGTGTGAAATTGATCTAATAAACTTGGCTATTGTCACCAAGCCAGCAGAGGAGCCCTGACCTCTGGGTGATCTGCATCCACTCCCTCTGCATTAACTTCCCTGTTCCTGGACTATAAAGACTGCAGCAAGCCACTCACCTGCAGGTTGCATTGTTTCGCCTGTCTCAATTCAATTCAATTCAATTCAAGTTTATTTGTATAGCGCTTTTTACAATGGCTATTGTTCCAAAGCAGCTTCACAAAAGCAAATTATTACAAGACAAAAGCAAATCGTTCCACAGACATAAGCAAGTCACCACACAACAGGATGCGTTACAAAACAGCTGGATGAATTACAATGTAGAAAGTCCAAGATAGATTTAGTCCAGACAGAAGGTTGAGTTTTCCTCGACGTCATCGCAGGGAAGGTCATCTCCTCACTGGGTCCACTGGAGGCTCGGTAACTAGATGCCTCGGGATGTACATCCCGAGGTGGAGACAAAAGAATAATTAGAGTAGCGGCCATTCATACTATTGGGAATCACGATGTACTGTAGCATAGGTTTCTGTTAATCTTTACAGTATGCTTTGCTAAAAGATATGTCTTTAGCCTAGACTTAAACTGAGAGAGTGTGTCTGATCCCTGAACATTAGCAGGAAGGTTATTCCAAAGTTTAGGTGCCAAATGTGAAAGCGCTCGACCACCTTTAGTAGACTTTGCTATACGAGGAACTACCAGGAGCCCTGAGTTTTGAGATCTTAGAGAGCGTGTGGGGTTGTAGCGAGACAGAAGGCTAGTCAGATAAATGGGGCTAAACCATTTAGAGCCTTTGTAGGTCAGTAACAGTACTTTGTAATCAATCCGAAATGAACAGGCAGCCAGTGCAGGGAGGATAAAACTGGGGTTATGTGATCATATTTCCTTGTCCTGGTAAGAACTTCGGCGGCTGCGTTCTATACTAACTGAAGCTTGTTTATTGAAGATGCTGGACAACCAGCGAGCAGGGCATTACAGTAATCCAGTCTAGATGTCATGAATGCATGAGCGTCTCATAGTCAGATCGTTAAGTGGATTATAGTTTCTGGTTTTGACCCTGTCTGTTTACTGATTCTCTGATCGTTTGCCGCCTGACCTGACCTTCTGCCTGTTTCTGGATTTCGTTATTGCCTGCGCCTCCTATATATCTGTTAGCCCTGTTTGGCGCCTGCCTGTTATGACCATGCCTTCCTTTAATAAAAGCCTGCACATGGATCCATACGCCTCAGACCGCTCATTCGTGACAGAATGCAACCTCACACCAGGGTCCAGCGGCTTTTTCACCTGATCCATGGCCAGGTAGGACCCTTGCTATACGTTTATTGGCCCTCAAGCAAGGTAACCGATCAATTGAGGATTATACTCAAGAGTTTTTGGACATGGCTTACCTCTCTGACATTCAGGACTGTTTATTGATTGAGTTGTATCATGAGGGAGTAAATCAGCCACTCAAGACCAAACTTATTCGCGAGGGTCCACGTGAGTCGCTTGCTCAGTTTATTGAGTTTGGGTGAGTGACTGTGGGGTCAGCTTTCACATTGGGTGTTGAGGAGGAGAGGACAACACAACAACTCCAGTAATGGCCGCCTTCCCCGAGCCGCTGCCCAAGATGGCTGCCGCCTGCCCAGAGCCGCTTCCCAAGATGGCTGCCGCCTTGCCCAGCGCTGCTTCCCAAGATGGCTGCCGCCTGCCCAGCCGCTTCCCAAGATGGCTGCCGCCTGCCCAGCCCCGCTTCCCAAGATGGCTGCCGCCTGCCCAGCGCCGCTTCCCAAGATGGCTGCCGCCTGCCCAGCGCCGCTTCCCAAGATGGCTGCCGCCTGCCCAGCGCCGCTTCCCAAGATGGCTGCCGCCTGCCCAGCGCCACCTCCCAAGATGGCTGCCGCCTGCCGTACAAAGCCTCCAGTGCCAGCGCGCCTCGTAAAGCCTCCAGTGCCCGCGCCTCGTGCAAAGCCTCCAGTGCCCGCGCTGCGTGCAAAGCCTCCAGTGCCCGGCGCCTCGTGCAAAGCCTCAAGTTATCCCACCCTCCCACCCTTGCTACACGTCATCAATGGATCCCAGCAGCCCCTGCACTCATCCTCCACCCTCCACCTGGAGCTCGCCACGCCGGGTCTGCCAGTCTCCCGCGCCGCCGTGGGTGAAGGATCCTCGCTTCACCGTCCCGCCTCGAGTCCCAGACTCCACCTCGGCTTGTAGACCCGCCGGCTTCCCTTAGGCTCCTAGCTCCCTCCTCTCTACCGTGCTCCGTCATTCCATCAGCTTCACCAGGCTCCATCGTCTCTCCAGCTACGCCTTGGTGGTCGTCGACCATCCGTCGCCTCAGGATTCCACTCCTCCAGCCGCCTCGTCCCTCCATTCCTCCGGCTCTGTCAGGCTCCTCTCCCTTCCCGGCTCCACCTCAGTCCTCTGTCGCTCTGGCTCCGCTCGTCCTTCTCGTCCCCGTCTCGCATCAGTCGCCGAAGCCTGCGGTATCGCCTAGGACCTCCAGCGCCGCTGTGTCACCCCTGGCTCTCGGCTCTCTGCCTCCGCCTCAGTCTCCCCGACCACCTGCTCCGCCGCCGTCGGTTGATGGGGTTGATGACCGTTACTCTCCATGGCTCCTCCTCCGTCGGCTCCACCACTGACCATCATGGCTGGGTTCTGGATCGCCTCCGCTCCGGACTCCTCCGTCTTCACCTGGCTCCTCCCACCGTCTCTTCCTCCCTGGTCTCAGCTTGCTGACTCCTCCCGGAACCCCCTCTCAAGCTCACAGTTATGTTTTATTTTGTGGAGCGCCAGGAGTCGCTCTAGGAGGGGGCTATGTCACCAAGCCAGCAGAGGGGAGCCCTGACCTCTGGGTGATCTGCATCCACTCCCTCTGCATTAACTTCCTGTTCCTGGACTATAAAGACTGCAGCAAGCCACTCACCTGCAGGTTGCATTGTTTCGCCTGTCTCATAGTCAGATCGTTCGTGGATTATAGTTTCTGGTTTTGACCCTGTCTGTTTACTGATTCTCTGATCGTTTGCGCGCCTGACCTGACCTTCTGCCTGTTTCTGGATTTCGTTATTGCCTCGCCTCCTATATATCTGTTAGCCCTGTTTGACGCCTGACTGTTATGACCATGCCTTCCTTTAATAAAGCCTGCACATGGATCCAGCACGCCTCAGACCGCTCATTCGTGACAGCTATGACATGACTTGGCTGTGATGCATTTAAAAAGAATAAAATGTCTATTAATAAAACGCGCTAGTGGTAAAGAAAAGATCATGAGAAAGCGTAGTTTAGCTGTTGTACTTTTTATGTTTGCTAAAAGGAGAGGAAGCTGTGATAGAGGAAGTTTGAGGTATTTGACTCTTGTTTTGGTCACAAAACCATATGAGGAACCACGGTAACAGAAATCGGCAAGATTGTTTCACAATGTCCATCTTTCATCAGGGACAGGCAAAAACTAGGATCTCACTATCATGAAAAGCTTGAACAGTGTTGATGTAGACCAGGCATATACAGTGTTCAGATTTTTGGCTGTAACACACTGTTGTAGATGTTGTTGATTTACCTTGTATTTCTCTGTGTTCCTCTGCCATCTCTGAGGATTTCTGTTTATCTGGTAGAGAAAGAAATTAGTTGTGATATTATTCCACAGAATTAAAATGCTGCTAAATCAAGTGAGTCTTTGTAACATTACCAGTCTTTACTCTGATGTTAGTAGTACTAGTAGTGTGTCTAGTCATAGTAAAGTAAATGTACCGTTTCCTTCAGCATTTGAGCCATAAATGGTTACTGGTCCTGTGAAGGTGTTAGCAGTCAATAGAGGAGCATTTACACTCGCACCTGTTTCAGAATTTATATCAACACTGACTGTAGTCGGGCATTTCTCATCTGGACTGGAACTTGAGTGTAACGAAAGAGAGAGATTATTAGATTTCAGAATTAAACACAAAATATACATTTAACAGAATTACAGACTTCTAGATGGTGCGAATTTGAATAAAGTACTACAGAAGATCATTTAAAAACATAAATATATGATTCGTGGATCTGCCTAAATATGGAGAAGTTTGTAAAAATAATAATCAATAAATCTACTTCTAACATCACAACTACCAATACAATGAGTCTACAGCAGATACAGATGGCGAAAGCGTGACTAATCCAATCCCAGAGCCAGTCCGTATCCAGACCTGATTGTGGATCAGGAGCTAGAGTCCACTTCTACAGCCCTGACCCTCAGTGGAGACCAGACCACCTAGATGAGCCCCAGAGACAGATCCTTGGGTGAAGAGGTCATGGCCATGGGCACAAAACCACGTTATCCAGACAATTCTGTCTGAGCGGTGGAGAACTGGCCCTACAACTAAACCTGGATTCTCCCAAAGATTTTTCCTCTATTTCTGTCACTGGTAGAGCTTTGGTTCCTTGCTGCTGTTGTTTATGTGGGGTGTAAATATACCCACATAATTAGCCTTGTATTTCTTGTATTAACTTCTAAAAGGAGCACATTTTCTTTTCAAAAAAGAAAGACAAAAAGTAGAAAACCCATGGTTCAGTTTAACAGTTTCACTTCTTTTTATGTTCAGCTCATGTTTGTTAGATTGTTAGATAGATTCATGACACAGGCTTATTTATGCACTAAAGTTTCTTTACCTTGTTTTTCTCTCTGTTTTCTCTTGCCTCTAAGCATTTATGTTCACCTGTGAATAACAAAGTAATAAAGAATATTAAAATATGTTAAAATCAAAATGCTAAAAAAATTATATCAGAAATCAGCAACAGCACCTTCCATTGTATCCAGATTCTGCTCCGACGTCATCTTCTGTCATTGACTTCTGCAGGACAAGAAGAAAAGGTTTGAATGTTACTGAAGAAATTATGCATCCTTAAGAGATTTTTCAAAAGGATAATAGTAAGACCTTTTATTTTCAGCTTGAAATCAGATGAATATTATGACCTTTTGAAGTTTAGTTACCATGGAAACTGCTATTTTACCACAACCAAAATCAACCTAGTGGTAATAAATAAATGTACATTTATATTTGACCACACATGCAACAAATGGCCAGGACCTACATGTTGGTATTATTCAGTTGAGAGAATGATTAATGGCTGAATCTGAATATTGTCACTGTCGGCGTAATCCTGCATCCCCAAAACAATTATTTTTCAGGAATTAAAAATACTGTATATTTTTCGAGTTATTAAACATTGCTTTGTTAAAGTGGATATTATACCTTATATTGCTATCGCACACCAACATTAACACATTTCCCCAAAATCATGTTTTATCAAACATACAATATTTAGGACTTGGGAGCAGGGAGATACAAGATTACGCTATCTTTGATTAGAACAGTATGGACACAAACGTAGTCACATGGAGCCAAGGATTTACGAGCCAATAAAAGCTGTTACGTCCTAAAGCTAAATTTTGGTTACATCCTAAACTCTATTTTCAAAATGTTTAAGAACTATACGTGTAACGAATGAAGGGTCTGAGGCGTGCGGATCCATTCACAGGCTTTTATTGGCTGAAGGCATGGACAAAGCAGGCAGACGTTGAAACACAGCACACAGGAGTATAAGAGGCAAGGCAACAAAAAAAGTCCAAAAACAGGCAGAGGTCGGGTCAGGCAGTAAACAGTCAAAGTATCAGAGAAAGCTAGGATCAAAACCAAAGAATCTAAGATAAGGGGAAACACAGGGCTAGGGCTAACTAGAAACAAACAACTATCAATCAATGTGACCTGCAGGTGAGGGGCCTGCTTCAGAATTTATAGTCTTGAAACAGGAAGTAGCAGCAGAGGAGTGATCACAGATCATCTAGAAATAAGGGCTGCCTCTACTGACTTCAGTGACACAGCCCTCCTAGAGCGACTCCTGGCACTCTACAAAACAAAAAGCAAAACAAAAACTGGGAGCTTGGGAGGAGGTTCCGGTGGAGGACGGGAACCCAGGAGGGAGTAAGCAGAAGGAGTCAGGAGGTGCAGACGGAGGAGGAGCCAGGGAGAAGACCGATGTAAGGAGGTGAATCAAAACCTGTATATGCATTAAGACTGATCTGAGAAGGGATATCCAAAGGAACAAAAGGACTTCAAAAGAGAGTAAACAACACCACCCCCATTGTGTTTATGACACCCTCTTAACCTCTGCTCTTCTTGCTTCCCCTCCTTCTGCCCAAAAGACTTGGTTTAAAGTTCATTAAGAATAAGGCATTATATGTCATGTGTCTTATGAACCTATTGTTCTTTACTTTCATGTTTGGTCTCATTTGAAAGGTCTCAGTGCGATTGGTAAATTGGTCTCAATTACACAGTAATCACTTATATTATGGAAAAGATTAAGAACTTGGTAGAACTGTGTTCTGCTGAGAAGGAGAGTGTGCCCTCCTTTTGGGTCTCTGAACATGTTCCAGCCAGGTGTGACACTGGAGCACGGGAACCTAAACACCAAAAGGTTTATACCAAAACACAACAAAAGGCGCACAGATCGGCCGTGTAGTGTGGTGTACACTACACTATGTACTTTTAAAGACCAGGTATAATGACCTTTTAAGTTTATTTTATTTTGTTTTGTGTTATTGTAAGGAGGAGGCGGAAGCCGATTGCGAATCCATTTGCGGATGTTTATTGAAACACACACACAGATGAGGATTGTCAGAAACAAGCAAGGGTTGGCAACAGTAGTATCAGTCCAGAAGGCAAACATACACAAAGGGAGATCCGTGGGCAAAGTCGAATGAAGGCAGAGGTCAATAACAAAGTTCAGTAGTAATCGGGTACCGTAACAGACAAGGAAGATCCGTGAAGCCGTGAGTCGATAAAGCAAGCAAAAGGTCATACACAATAGAAGTCAGTAGATCAATGGTAAGCGCTTGGTAAGGCAGACAGGCTGGCATAGCCTTAGCGTAGAGCACCTGGTGCTCTACGGTTCTATAGCCCTAACCCGAAGTAGTAGTAGTAGTAGAGGGAGCGGCTCGAGTCAGTACTCGGAGAGGGCCTCTGCTGGTTGGATGTTACAGAAATTTTTGTACTGCTGATCAGTTGTGCAAATGTTTATCAATCATACCAATTTGGAAACTGTTCTTGCCTGGCAAAATAAATGTTAATCTTGGTTAACTTATAATATTGTCTGAAACAACTTTTCTAGTGGGTTAGTGACTTCTGAGGATTTCCTCATTGTTGGTGTCCTAGGGTGAGTCAGATCAACGATCGATGGATGGAGCCGTCTTGAGATCTTGAATTCTGGCCACCAAACTGGCTTAGCATGCTATTATGTAGGGAATGCATAAAAAAAAATACTCTTTTTGAGTCTATCGAGGAGATGGCTGCATTAAGGTAAGCGATCTACGGATTAGCCTCTGACTAAGACCTGGACTAGCCCAGATGTGTTGTGAGTCTGTTCTGGCCAAACAAGGTCTCTAAGCGACCCAGACTCCTAATGAGCGATAAAGTGAAACTAGGAAATATTATAGTTAATTAATGATCCAAATTTAATCACAACTAGAGGATCAGCAGTTACATTTAAGTAAATATAACTAAAATCACGAAAGATTGGAGTCAGATAAAATTATGTATAAGGTAGGTACTATAATTGGAAACAATCAATCAATCAATCAATCAATCATTTTTATTTATATAGCGCTTTTAACAACACAGAGTTGCATCAAAGCACTGTACAGTATAATGACAGGGATGTATAATGACAGGGATGTATAATGACGAAAGTGACCAATTTCTTATTAAATGCAGAGAGCGGTCTCTGTAGTCAATTCAACGATAGTCACTAGAAGTTAAGTGTCCCCAACCAAGCAAGCCAGAGGCGACAAGCTGGCAAAGAAAACAAAACCCCATGCATACAGAATGGAGAAAAAAAACCTTGGGAGAAACCAGACTCAGTTGGGGTCAGTTCTCCTCTGACGGGCCCAGCACTTAACTTCCAGTTCAATTTTAAACGCTGCTGTGTCAGGTAGTGTAAATGACTTAGTGTGTGCGTGTGCGTGTGTGTGTGCATCAGGATCTGGTGATCTGTCGTGGGCGCATCTAGGTGTTCTGGTCTCTGATGAACATAATCTCTGGGTGCTGATCCACCATCTAGTCTGGATACAAACTGTGAAAACAGATTGAGAAAGAAACAGGACTAATATTAGCGTAGATGCCATTCTTTTCACGATGTCACAAGTACATCGTATTGTAGGAAATAGTGTTCCCGGTTCCAGCAAATCTAAGTAATGCAGCCTAAAAATCCTTAACAGATTTGAATAATAAAAGGTGTGTTGGTGTGTTATGTGTAGGCTAAGTTAAAAGATGTGTCTTTAATCTAGATTTAAACTGGCAGAGTGTGTCTGCTTCCAGGAACACAGTTAGGAGATTGTTCCAGAAAGTTTAGTGCTAGATAGGAAAAGGATCTGCAGCCCGCAGTTGATTTTGATATTCTAGGTATTATCAAATGGCCAGAGTTTTGAGAAGCAGCGGACGTGCAGGACTATAATGTGATAAGCGCTCGCTCAAGTATTGAGGAGCTAAACCATTCAGGGCTTTATAGGTAATTAATAAGATTTTAAAATCTATTCGATGTTTGATAGGGAGCCAGTGCAGTGTTGACAGAACCGGGCTAATATGATCATACTTCCTAGTTCTAGTAAGGACTCTGGCTGCTGCGTTTTTGGACTAGCTGAAGTTTGTTTATTAAGCGTGCAGAACAACCACCCAATAAAGCATTGCAATAATCTAACCTTGAGGTCATAAAGCATGAATTAATATCTCTGCATTAGAGGTTGAAAGCAAAGGTCGTAATTTAGATATATTTTTAAGATGGAAAAACGCAGTTTTACAGATGCTAGAAACATGATTTTCAAAGGAAAGATTATGGTCAAACAGCACACCTAGGTTCTAACTGATGATGAAGAATTAACAGAGCAGCCATCAAGTGATAGGCTGTGTTCTAGATTATTATATGTGGGGTTTTTAGGTCCAATTATTAGCACTCTGTTTTTTCAGAATTTAACATTAGAAGTTACTCATCATCCAGCTTTTATATCGACTATGCATTCTGTTAGATTCATTTGTGTGTATCACCAGGCTGCGCTGAAATATAGAGCTGAGTATCATCAGCATAGCAGTGAAAGCTAACACCATGACTCCTGATAATATCTCCCAGAGGTAACATGTAAAGGTTGAAAAGTAACGGTCCTAGCACTGAGCCTTGAGGAACTCCATATTTCACTTTTGATCGATATGATACCTCCTCATTTAATGCCACAAACTGATAGCGGTCAGATAGATATGATGTAAGCCATGCTAAAGCGCTTCCTCTAATGCCAACATAGTTTTCTAGTCTATCCAAGAGAATGTTGTGATCGAAAGTATCGAATGCTGCGCTAAGATCTAATAGCACTAATAGCGAGATAGAACCACGATCAGATGATAGAAGCAGGTCATTAGTAACTCATTAGGAAACACAAAGATTAATAAATATTAGTGATTTTATCGAGGCGCAAAGAAAAGACCGAACACGCATTGACCTTCGACCAGGGCCTCTGGATTCAATCTGCAGGAAAAGGGGACCCTTACACGTCCAACGTGTGACCTCACAAATGCGCTTCTGGAAAAATGGTCAAAAATTTCCATAACCCTGTGGACAGCCTTCCCAGAAGAGTTGAACCTGTTATAGCTGCAAGGGTGGATCGACATCACATTGAACCCTACTGATTATGAATGTGATGTCACTTAAGTTCATAAACAAGTCAAGGCAGGTGAGCAAATAATGAAGTCAAGTCCAAGCCTTATTGGGATTTCTGCTTCATGTGAATTCTTGGTCTCGACGCACCATGGTGCTACATACTGGTTACACATAGGTAAACATATAACAGTGAATAAAAGCTATAAAGCTATAGACTGGTGGCAGCAGAGGGTGCCTCTCCACCATGAAGGATAGAGAGGCGAGATGTAATGAGGAGTCATGAACGTTCAGATCCATTACGCAAGCTCTTTAATGAGAATAGTCAAACAGGCAAGGTCTGTAACAATAGCTGAGATAACATAGGGCAGGCAGAGTCGAAAACAGAGTCAGGCAATAGGTCAATGGGTAGGCAGCAAACAATCGCGAAAGCGAAACACGGAACAAGGTCAAACACAGGAAGACAAGCGGTTAGAATTACCAGCCGAGCAAGGATAAGACTTTGCAATGAGTACAATCTGGTAGCAGCTTATATAGTAGTCTAATGGGGTACAGCTGGACAAGTAATCAGGGCTGGGAAATGGCATGATGGGAAATGGAGTTCTGAGGACTAATATTCTGGGAGGTTTCCCTCCGGTGGCCGTCGGGAGAGAGCCACAGAGGCGCGGTTCATGACATGAGATCGCAGCCCTGTCAGGGGCAATGCAATGCGGACATAGCCTTCCCGTAACGCCTCTTCTGCATGCTGGAGACCCAAACACTGAAGGCAGCCATTGTTGGCAGTCAGGAAACAACCACCACCAAGTGGAAATGTCCAAAACAGCATTCTTAAAAGATGTTCAGAAATTTCTCTTTGTTTTGAAGAAAAGCACATTTGCTAATTAACAAAAAAATGATGATGTGTTTGTTGTTAGGGTGATAAAAGAAAAAAAAACAACTCAGACAGCGCTTGTCAATGTCAGAAGGATTTAGATGACCAATCAAATCAAAGAAGGGCGAGGCTTTACTGTTTCAGTGCCACACACATTTAACTCTGTAGTTAAGAAAAGTTAGAAAAATTCAGTGGAATAACACAAGGAAAAAGTTGTCATGTGCTCAGTGTGCCCTACTTTCAGTTCTAGTTAATTGTCTTCAGCCGTGTCTCGTTAATTTAGTCAATTATGTTGTGTATTTAAGTCCTGTGTTTTGAGTTCACGCTTTTCTGATCGTCAAGGTCTATACGTGGTTTTTGTTCTGCCTGCCTGTCTTGCTGCTTGTGTATTATTATTTTGCCCGGATTAAATCTGTTTAAGTTTATTTTACTTCTCGAGTGCTCCTTCCTGCGTCAAACCACCAAGCGTACAAAAAGGAGGTGCAAAAGGCATGTAAATCCATTAGTAATGAGAAAGTAGTCATGCCCTTTGTCAGTGGAAATTAATATTATAAACACCTATCACCTATCAACATGTCATTATCAACATGTCAAACAAGACACATGTCACGATGGATAAAAAGCAAAGAGCTTTCTCACCTTTCAACACCTTTGTAACCTTATTGTTGCAAAACATACTGATGACATTGATTGCAGAATGATTTCTATACTTCTGAATGACCAATGAACACGGCCATAATCCAGATGTAGCTTTTAAACCAATCAGACACGCATTACAATTTTTCATTACATTAAGTGACAATCATAGACCCCTCACCCAATATACAAATTAGGTGCCAGTATGTCTTTGAATGACCCCAGGTCCTGTTAACAAGGTAACCAGGACATTCTCTTTAAAACAGACACATACTGCATACTGCAATTACTCCTTTCATTAAGACCTAGACAATTTGTCCATGAATTTCCTATTATGCATATTCCAGGATCATTGTGTATATTGTTACTGTTTGTGTATTTGTCTTTGTGTTGTATGTAACGTTTATGCAAGTCACTAGTTAATACCACTTCATTCATACCATGTTTGGTATCTATAAATTCGTTATCAGATGACTTAGTTGAGAGTGTGAGTGTATGATCATGCAGGTTGCATGTATGGTTTTTTTCAGTCTCCACGAGATTCTGCTGGAATTTTATCTTGAACTGAAGGACCTGGGAGGAAAAAAAGCTATATAGGGAATGTAAGCTGGCATTTATATTTGATGGACGTGATGAGAGTCGCCTGTCTCTAAATTTTAAAAAGTAGATCACTGAACACTACTGAGGAAAGTGCATCTGTGGATGTGCTTTTTACAAGTCTGGTCAAAGGAACCATTAGCTCTTGTCTGGATGACATCACAACCAGCAGCAGCCAATCAGATCCATCCTCAGTATGTGGTGAACATCAACACAACACTCACTGAAGTGTACATTCACTTCCTGCTGATACTGATACCAGAAATACAATGAACAAGAAGAAAGAGAATGTTCAGAGCACTTACAATTAAATAAAAAGATGATTTTAAAGTTAGCCTGTTAGCATTTGATTCAACTAAAAAGAAAACATTGTGTTCTATAAGGAAGATCTGAAAGCGTGTGGTACTGATGCAAGTAAAGACACTGAGTTCACAGGAATGATCGCTGAGATCTTCAAAAGGGAACACAGACTTTATGGAGCAAAGTGTAACCCAGATTACTAATGCATAAACAAGTGCATACTAGTACATTAACTCAGCAATAATATTAATTAAATAATAGTTGTTTTAAAAAAAAAACAAAAACAAGAACTGAAACATAAAACATGACTGTGGAAAATATATAAAATATCAAAGTTATAATTGTGACCAATAGCGCATTCTTTCACTTCGGCAATGAGGTCGTGGGTGAATGACGTCATAGGGGTCATGATCGCGCAATTTTTAGAGAGCAGAAGATTCGCCATCGTTCCTTTTCCTCGTGAGCCTCTCATGTGAGCAGATGTGAGATGCAGTTTCGGAAGATTCAAGGCACCGAAATGAGAGAGATTAAGGTCAGAGAAGCTGAAGGCAATTGAGAGTGACGTCTGAAACAGGGTTCATCTGCAAATGTCCTGGTTCATTTGATGTACATGTATATTAGTTCCTTGGCCAGGTTTTCTTTCCCTTTGTTCTGCTCTTGTCCCATGTGAGTTCCTTTCCTGGATGAATCGGCTGAAGTGAGAACTTTTCTTGAACTGTCTCAACTCTTCATATAACTGCGGTGTGGAGTTGGACTGGCGAGCCTCCTTTAAGCGAATCTTTGAAACCTTTGCGTGAATTTCACCGGTTGGACAGACACAGGAACTAAACTTGCACACCTTCAACTGGTAGGAGTGAAATTGCACAGTTCACTTTGTCCTGATCTGGAGTGGAGACTAAAGACTGAGATTACCATCAATTAATTGACAATTGAGACGGAATTTCTGAATCCTCAGGTTTTTTTTAGCAGTTCATTGAGGAAATTAATGCTTTCGTGAAACTTGGGTACGTCATTCAGAGAAATTATACTTTGTTTATTTGTTCATTTTCCTAATTATAAGTCTGTGTTGTTTATTTGGTTTAAAGGGATCACTAAAATAAAATCTCATTCAAATAACTTTTGTTCACTTCTGCTACATTTCTCTCTCTCTCTCCTCGGATGAACCAAACCTTTGCACTAACTGGTCTATCAGTAGAGTAGGTCCAAACCTTACATTACGTATCACGGGTTACAAAAAGGTCTTCTGCTTTGTGCATCTGAGCGTTCATCTGAGTTTCATCTGAGTTTCTTTCTGAATGTTCATCTGTTACCTGAACAAGAACATGCAGGAGCTTCAGTTTTTCTTTGATGAGCCAAAAAAATGTCACATTGCAGGGCTTCAGAAGGCCATTGATAACGGCAAAGAGAGTCAGAGAGGGCATCTGGACCTGTTCATGTGGTTTCTGATGGGCATTTCACTGAAATACAATCAAATCCTGCTGAAAGGCCTGATCACACACCCTGAAGACACTACAGAGTGCATCAAAAAAGTAACTAAATGTATTAAACAAAAACAAAACATGTACAATATCTCAGATGAAGCTCCAGTCAACCTATTCTACTGATTACTTGAACTCAAGGATCATTCATTATATGAGGAAACCCAGAGTTACCTCAGTTCAAATGAACATCCAGGAAGAGATCTCTCATCTTCAATGTGCACAGTGTTGACCTACATACTGCTAATATCAGAAAAGGTGCTGGATGAGTTCAACCCAAAGATGTTTACATCAGAACAATCAGACTACAAGAGACTCATTCCAGCTGTGATATGCTGCAGAAAAGCTCTGTGAGTAATTTCACTGACTGCTGTTCATTTAAAGTTTTTCTTTTACATCACTAAATAATTATTTCTAAATGTAGGAAATATGATTTGAAATAAATATGAGAAATAACTGATTATAAAAAGTACAATAAAATATTGCAAAAAACGGACTATCCTAAAATAATTAGACTAAAATATTCTCTTTGGACAGATACAACGGCTGTGGTTTTGATGAAACATGCTGTGAAACTCTGCTCTAAAATCATCAAACTATCTGACAGAGTTGGACCTGAGTAACAATTCAGGATTCAGGAGTAAAGCTGCTTACTAAAGGACTGAAGAATTCACACTGTCAACTGAACATACTGAGGTATGACTTTCACTGAATTACTATGTTTAAATATGTGGTGTTAAATAAGATGTTTCATAACTATAGCTAGCATGTCTACATTGTAGTATAATTGTATCAGTGGCTTTTTTACAAGAACAAAAAGGCAGGCAATGCCTACTTAAAAAAAAATAAAGAGAAATTCAACCTAGAATTCTAGAAACTGGAATTTTGTAGCCCAGTTTTGCAATTTTTACATTTTGTGAAAAATAATTTTACTTTCTTTTTAAAATTTTGGTTTCACACTTTTTTCTTTGTTTTTTCTTCATTGACTGCAATACATTTGAAGATAAACTATTGCAATGCTGTCTTGGCAGGTCTTTCAGTCAGTGCTATCAAACCTTTACAATTAATTCAGAATCTGTAGCAATATTTAAAAATATTAAATATTATTTACTACATGTCACATCTCCGGACTCTTTTAGTATTGTTTTTGTCTCGTGCCATATGCTCTCTGTGCCCTACCTTCCCTTCACATGTTTATTGTATAATTGTCTTCAGCTGTGTCTCATTAGTTTAGTCAATTATGTTGTATATTTAAGTCCTGTGTGTTTGTCTTCAGTTTGTCCGATTGTCGAGGTTACCTAAACGTGGTTTATGTTCTGCCTGCCTGCCTGTCTGTCTGCCTGTAATTATTATTATTTTGCCCGTTAAGAGAATTAAATCCGTTTAAGTTTGTTTTACTTTGCTTCTGAGTGCTCCTTTCTGCTGCGAAACCACAAACTTGACAGTACAATCGGACCGTAAAAGTAAATAGCAGCGTATTTACCCCTTTTTTTTTTTGTCATGGATTCCCCTTATGGCGACCCCAACTTCTCATCCTCTTGCTGGAGCAGGAGGATCGCTCTCACGAGCGCTATACTAAGGCTTCCTCGCCCTCGCGAATGACTCACGCTACCGGGCAACTTCCTGTGCTCGATCCATTTCCGGATTAAACACCACCACATGAGCGAAGCTGTCCGGAGATGGCCCTCGAGAGAGCGTCGCCACATGAGTGCCCCACACCAGAACCAGAACCAGAACCCAGCCCATTATCTCACCGCGTCGCTGAGCCCAAGCATGTGCCCACCGATGGCGCAGTCGCGGAGCCTGGCACGACCACGGAAACCATCGCAAAGGAGAGCGATAGAGCTGTGGGCGCCACGGACCCGAGCCGACTTCGACAGACCAGGTGCGTGAGCCGGCAGCAGAGTTTGCCACGGTGGAGACAGACGTCTGCACTGAGAGCACAGAGTGGAGCTCCACCCACTGCACATCGGCTGAGGATGAGCTGATCATCCACCTGTGGCTGCTGGATCTACAACAGGAGCTGGACGATGTGGATTTGGACTTAAACTGGGCACCTCCTGTATCCAGAGTACCTGTTCCCGCCCAGCCGTCCTGTTAGCCCACTGGTCCCGCCCAGCCGTCCTGTTAGCCCGCTGGTTCTGCCCAGACGTCCTGAATGCCTGCCTCAAGACACTATTCCCAGAAGCTCCGTCCAGTGCCCGTGCCACGTGTGCTCCCTCCAGTGTCCGCGTAGCCAGCGCCGCCTCAAGTTTTAACCACCCTCCACCATTGCCACACGCCGTTGATGGATCCCAGCAGCCCCTGCGCTCATCCTCAGCTCACCATCTGGAGCTTGCCACAGGTCTACCGCTCTCCATCACCGGTGTGGGTGGAGTATCCTCGCCTCACCTTCCCGCCTCCGAGTCCCAAACTCCACATCGGTCCATAGACCCGCGGCTCCTCATAGGCTCCTAGCTCCTCCTCTCTCCCACCGTGGTCCGTCAGTCCACCAGCTCCACAAGGCTCCATCGTCCCTCCCGTTTCTGCTTTGGTCAGTCGTCGACCACCCGTCGCCTCGGGATTCCTCTCCTCCGGCCCGCCTCGTCCCTCCATCCCTCCGGCTCTGTCAGCCTCCTCCTTCCTTCCGGCTCCACCTCAGCCCTCTGTCGCTCTGGCTCCACCGCATCCTTCCCGCCCCTGTCTCCACATCGGTCGCTGAAGCCTGTGGCGTCGCTAGGGTCCTCCAGTGCCTCCCGCGTCACCCTGTCTCTTCGGATCTCCACCTCCTTCTCAGTCTCCTCCACCACCTGCTCCGCCGTCTGTTGGCCCCATGGAGTCGATGGCCGCTCCATGGCTCCTCCTCCGCCTGCACCTCCCTGGACTCCTGTCTGCCTACCCCCTCTGGGGGCCGTCTTCCACCAGAACCTCCTCTTAAGATCTGGTATCCCCAATTCCTAGTTTTGTTTTGTTTTTTTGATGTTACTTTAGGTGCGAGGACGCACCTTCCAGTAGGGGAGTTATGTCACATCTCCGGACTCTTTTAGTATTGTTTTTGTCTCATGTCACAAGCTCTCTGTGCCCTACCTTCCTTTTGTGTTTATTGTATAATTTTCTTCAGCTGTGTCTCATTAGTTTAGTCAATTACTTTGTATATTTAAGTCCTGTGTGTTTGTCCGATTGTCGAGGTTACCTACACGTGGTTTATGTTCTGCCTGCCTGCCTGTCTGTCTGTCTGCCTGTAATTATTATTATTTTGCCCGTTAAGAGAATTAAATCCGTTTAAGTTTTACTTTTACTTCTCGAGTGCTCCTTCCTGCTTGTGAAATCACGAAAGTGACACTACACTTAAGTGTTCTTTTTTGTCTACCATTTATTTGCACTCATAATTTGCACTAATCGTGAGTAATAAAGTCATGTGAGTCTCTACCATCAAACCTTACTCTGTTTATTTAATCATTTCTGTTTTTCTTTTGACTAACAACAGAGACAATCAAAAAACACATTTATGAAAATGGTATTACACAAACTTTATTATTAAATGTGACCTATTATGCAAAAATCTGGTGTTTGACCTCAACTGTGTGGCTGCAGAGTGTGAAAACAACCAACTTGTGATGGTAAAAATCCACCCACTAATTTATTTATAAAATCAGTTATTCAGTAGCAGCTCTCCAAACAAGCTTTTCAGATTATCCCTATATTGATGTCACAGTAGGGAAAAGGTCCTACCCAGGTGTGATTTGCTCTGCCCCTATTAGCATAAACACATGCTTTGTGAATAAGGGTCAATATAAATCAGGGTTTTTCCACAAAAGTTTCTTCTCAAAGATAGATTACTACAAATGAGTTCAAACATCCATTCAACATTGTTGTTCATTGTTCATTGTTCATTGTTCATTGTTCAACATGTGCTGTCTGGCATCGGAGAAGGGTGTAGCTTTATCTTCTGGCTCACTTCTAAGTGCAACCTCTCTATATAGACTACAGGTGCATGTCAAAACTTTTGGGAAAGTCTCATACAGCTGGAGACCTCCTTCTCAAGAAGCTCACTATAAAAAAACACAGCCATCTTATCAGTCTGCTCTTCTGTGAAGATCTTTCTAGATGTCCTCCTCTCTCATGCGGGGAACTCAGCACTCAACGGTAATATTCCTATTCTTCAAAGTTCTTACTAATACATATTTTATCTCTGACTATACTTTAACTAAATGCTACATATATCATACCTAATGTTTTTTCTCAATAAACTACTTTTAAACATGATGCTGTGGTGGTCTTTCTCTCTACTATTCAATAAAGTGAATACAATACCATGTGTACTGTGTATCTTATAAATACTTATCAAATAAAAGAATACAATATTAAATATTAAATCAGTAACACATCACAATGTGTTCACAATAGAAGGTATCACTCAAATAAACAAGGCAAACTTACAAAATTGGGAAAACGTCCTGTTTCCCTCAACAATATATATATATATATATATATATATATATATATATATATATATATATATATATATATATATATATATATACACACACATACATACATGTTTAAAAAAATGTTTACAGCCCATTAGAGTGAATCCTGTTTGTTCATATTTGATCATGTTTCATGAGTGTTTCATGATTAAGACAGTATTTAATCTTTACTTACATGAATAAGGAAGTGTCTTTCTGCTCCACAGCTGAAGACTTGCTTTTGATCAAAACGTTCAGTTTCTAGACAACTTCTCAAAATGTCTTTGTTTTCTCTGTATGTTCATCTATGTCCCCGCATAAACATTAAAATGATGATTAGGTTAATGATGGCTTTTTCGATCAGAAAAACGATCAGGTGTAAACGTCATGTAAAGTACAAGGTGCATAACATCAAAGTATCGCGAGATCGACTTGACGGTTCTGTGTTCTCTTTACTTTCGCTCTCGCGGTACTTTGATTTGTACTTTGAACGGGTCATTCAACGAACACACACCTAGGCACTTTATTTTTCAACGCGGAAGTAAATACGAGGACGTCCTTATTTCTAATGTGTTAAACTTCCGTTTCACGAGCAGCTAGTGGAAACAAACACAGACCACTGTATCTGTGTCCCAAACTGAAGCGCGTGAAGCTCGAAGCCACGCCTCCTCGGGATTTCCTCAGGTGTTCTAGATTACCGCTCCTGTCGCATAGCAACGGAGAGCTGACGTCCTACAGGATAGGAGGAGCCAGAGTCGATCACTTTCACTTTCATGTTTCACGTCACAATGGAGTCGGTCTCGAGACTGGTTTAATCCCGGGATGACAACTTTAATGCCGGTATCGGCTTGGATCTTGCTTGAATGCAATGATCCATTAAGAAAATATATAAAAACCATACAATACACACACAGTAGACCAAATGCTGAATAATATCTAAGGCCTTTTCTTTATCAAATATAAAGTACAAAAATTTTCTTCAGTTTTTCTTCAGAGTCATTGTTGTCGAGTAAACCCAACATTATATGAAGTATAAATATAAGTTAAATATAACAACCCTGAGCATAATTCAGAAGTAAATGCAACATACACAGTGGTGCAGCACTAATATTGATACAAAACCATCCTAATTCTTTTTCAGAACAATACTGTAGGCTCTATACCTTCACTTTAAGTAGTAGTATTAGCATATACAATACAATAATTTAATTATAGAAAATAAACATTCAAATTCAAAATTCAAATTCAAATTTTATTTGTCACATACACATACATACATGGCACGACATGCAGTGAAATGTTTTATACAGCCGCCCAGCGTCGGGAAAGAAAGCAATATATATATATATATATATATATATATATATATATATATATATATATATATATATATAATATAAGAAATGTGCAAAGTATAAAAGGTAAAAAAATGAAATAAAGTATAAAATATAAAATATAAAGTATAGAATATAAAATATAAAGTGGCTGTGTGAATGTAAAGTGACTAGTGAAATTTTGTCCAGTGTAAGTGGGTATCTGGGGAAAGAGAGGTGGACATGGGAATCCCGTGTGTAAAATACTGGGTGTTCTCTGGTTCAGACTCCGAATGGCCTGCCGGAAGAAGCTCCTCCTCATTCTCTCTGTGTTTGCCTTCAGGGAACGAAAGTGCTTTCCTGAACGCAGCAGAGAAAAGAGTCCATTGTTGGGATGGCTGAGGTCTTCCCACGATATTCCTGGCCCTGGTACAGCACCGCTTGTTGTAGATGTGCTGCAGCACAGGGAGCTCAGTGCGGATGGTGCGTTCAGCTGACCACACCACCTCTGAAGGGCTCGCCTGTCCTGCATGGTGCTGTTCCCGAACCAGGAGGTGATGTTTCCCGTCAGGACACTCTCAATGGTGCAGGTGTAAAAGTTCCTGAGCACCTGAGATGGGAGTCTGAAGTGCCTCAAATGGTATAGACGCTGCCGGGCCTTCTTCACCAGGGTGTTGATGTGACAGAACCAAGAGAGGTCCTGCGTGATGTTAACACCCAGGTACCAAAACTGCCCACTCTCTACACTGGGTTCCTGTTGATCATGATGGGATGGTAAGAGCGCACCTGCTTCGTGCTGAAGTCCACTATTAACTCCTTTGTTTTGCTGACGTTCAGGATCAGATTGTTCTCCTGACACCATCTCTCCAGGTTGTTGATCTCCTGAAGGTAGTCCATCTCATCGTTGTTGGAGATCAGGCCCACCACGACAGTGTTGTCAGCAAATTTAATGATGGTGGTGGAGTTTGTAGTGGCCACACAGTCATGTGTGTACAGTGAGTACAGCAAGGGGCTCAGAACACAACCCTGAGGGGCTCCAGTGCTGAGAGTGAGGAAGGATGAGGTGTGTTTTCCCATCCGTACGGCTTGTGGTCTGTTGGTCAGGAAGTTGGTGATCCAGTGACGCTGGGATGGGCTGAGTCCCAGGACCTCCAACTTCGAGGTAAGTGTGGAGGGAACTATGGTGTTGAACGCTGAACTATAGTCCACAAACAGCATTTTCACATAGTTCCCTTTTCTAAAATACAGGTGGCTCGTGGTTGTGTGGAGGAGGTTCTGGCGGTAGGCAAACTGTAGTGGGTCCAGTGTGTCCGGTAGTGATGAGGTGATGAAGTCTCTGACAAGTCCTCAAGCACTTCATCACTACAGACGTCAGAGCTACAGGGCGGTAATTATTCAGGCAAGATGGTTGAGGTTTCTTCGGCACAGGAACAATGATGGACTCTTTGAAACTCCTGTCTGGGCTCCTGTCTGCTCAATTGCTCCTGTCTGCTGAGAGGTTGGTTTGTTTGTAGCTGCGTGTAGCTTCGCTTTTCAATTTATCACCTCTTTCTAGCGATCAAATATAATTTAACTGTGTACATACCGTTGATACTATCAAATTAATCTAACTAATTAGACTGCTGTTAGTTCGTTTGCTTTAATCCAAAACTCGGTGGTGAGTAAGTACTCGTTAGCCGATTCACTTTCGCTCCCACCGGCGTTTCGCGCCTATTGTGGGCTTTCTTCCGCTCCTGTTCATTTGTTCCTCGTGGTCGTTTGCTCCGTTTTCACAAGCTTATCAAAACAAGAGTGGTAAGTGACTCTCACGGTGAGTAAATGGCTTCTCCTGCATCGTCACTTGCACCGTCTGTCACATGTATAGCTTATCCTTCTCTGTTAGCGATCAGGGATTCACGTGTGATAAATGCAGGGAAATTACTAGGCTGACAGAGAAGGTTTTAGAATTAAAGACACGCATCCAAACTTTAATTGAGGACAGTAAGAATGCGAGGGCTGTAGATACTGCTTTGGATGCGACTAGTACAGTGAATCATGTACATTGTTTGGTTCCAGCTTCAGAGCCCCTGCAGCAGGGCAATTGGGTGACCGTGGAGGCGGGCTAGTCGCGGGTCAAACACGCTCTTCCGCTCCGATCAGAACATCAAACAGGTTCTCCCCACTCAGTGACGCACCCACTGAGAAACCTGATCAAAGTGCCCTAGTAATTGGCGATTCTATTGTACAGAACGTGAAAATAGAGACACCAGCCACCGTAGTCCAATGCTTACCGGGAGCCAGAGAGTCTGACATCTTGTCTAATTTAAAAGTGCTGGCTAATGCTAAGCGTAAATTCCGTAAGATTGTTATTCACGCCGGGCGCTTAATGATGTTCGATTTCGCCAGTCGGAGATCACTAAAAATAATATTAAAGAGGTGTGTGAATTTGCAAGCACGATGTCGGACAATGTAATATGCTCGGTCCCCTCCCTGCTTAACGGGTGATGAGATTTACAGCAGACTGCTGGGTCTCAATGGCTGGATGTCTAAGTGGTGCCCGCAGAACAACATAGGATTTATAGACAATTGGATGAGTTTCTGGGGCAGACCTGACCTGTTGAAAAGAGATGGTCTTCATCCCTCCTGGGGTGGTGCCGCTCTTCTATCTAGAAATATGGCATATAGTCTTATAGCTCCAACATGACCAACTAGTGCCCAGGTCAGGAAGCAGACAGACCGGCTAAAACCGATCATCTGCTAGCTGCCTCACGTCACAGAAGGCAGTTAATTCTTAGCACACAGAGACTCTTTTCACCTAGATATCACACTATAGAGACTGTGTCTGTTTCCCGAATTAGAATATGCAGAGAAACGTCCAAACCTAATCAAAAGCAATAATTTAATTAATGTCCAACAAATTAAAAATACCTATAATTCAAATAAGCAAACGATAAAACTTGGCTCGCTAAATATTAGATCACTTTCCACAAAAGCACTTTATGTATATGATTTGATCAATGATCAGAAGCTAGATTTGCTTTGTTTGACAGAAACCTGGCTAAAACCAGATGATTATATTACGCTAAATGAATCTACCCCCAAAATTATTTCTATAAAAATGAGCCACGTTTAAAAGGTAGAGGGGAGGTGTTGCTGTTCTGTCATGTTTGTACTGGCTACTGTATACAGGCCACCAGGGCACAGCACAGATTTCATTAAAGAATTTGCAGATTTTCTAACCGAGTTAGTACTGGCGCAGATAAAGTCTTAATTGTTGGCGATTTTAATATCCATGTTGATAATGAAAAAGACTCATTAGGATCAGCTTTCTTAGAGATTTTGAACTCCGTTGGGCTTAGTCAACACGTCTCTGGACCTACTCATTGTCAAAATCATACTCTAGATCTAATACTGTCACATGGAATGGATGTTAAAATGGTTGAAGTACTGCAGCAAAGTGATGACATTTCAGATCACTATCTAGTCTTGTGTGAACTCTGTATGGTTAAACCTGTAAACTCTGCACCTTATTACAAGTATGGTAGAACCATCACTTCCACCACAAAAGAAAGCTTTCTAAATAACCTTCCTGACTTATCTCAATTCCTTAGCTCATCCAATACGACGCAAAAACTTGATGATATAACAGAGACTATGCACTCTCTTTTTCTAGCACTTTAGATACAGTTGCTCCTTTGCACTTAAAAAGATAAAAGAAAACAATCTGACTCCATGGTATAATGACAACACACGCACCCTAAAAGAGCAGCCCGGAAAATGGAGCGCAGGTGGAGAAAAACTAAATTAGAAGTATTTGCGTACTGCCTGGCGGGAGAGTATCCTATCATACAGAAAAGCATTAAAAATTGCAAGATCTGATTTTTAGAAGAAAACAAACACAACCCCAGTATTTATTCAGTACAGTAACTAAATTAACAAAAAATAAAACGTCAACAGGTGCTAATATTCCCAAGAGTATAGCTGCAATGAGTTCATGAATTTCTTTACTTCTAAGATAGAGATAAAATTGTAACTATGCAGCCGTCAACTACAGTTTCACATCAGATAGTGAGCTTTAGAACCCCTGAGGAAAAAATTACACTCTTTCTCTACTATAGGAGAAGAAGACTTGTACAAACTTGTTAAATCATCTAAACCAGCAACATGTATGGTAGACCCTATTCCATCTAAACTATTAAAAAGATTTGCTTCCAGAAGTCATAGATCCTATTTTGAACATTATTAATTCATCATTGTCATTAGGATATGTTCCCAAAACCTTCAAACTGGCTGTAGTTAAGCCTCTTATTAAGAAACCACATCTTGATCCCAAAGACTTAGTAAGTTACAGACCAATCTCTAATCTCCCTTTTCTGTCAAAGATACTAGAAAAGGTAGTATCCTCACAACTGTATTCCTTTAGAAAAGAATGGTATCTGCGAGGATTTCCAATCAGGTTTTAGGCCGTACCATAGTACTGAGACTGCTCTCATTAGAGTTACTAATGACCTGCTTCTATCATCTGATCGTGGTTTTATCTCTGTTATTAGTGCTATTAGATCTTAGCGCAGCATTCGATACTATCCATCACAACATTCTCTTGGATAGACTAGAAAACTATGTTGGCATTAGAGCAGGGGTGGGCAATTAATTTCTATCAGGGCTACATGAGAAACTAGAATTGCGTCAAGGGCCACCAACTTTTTTTTGAATAACTGGTACTGATAGTCAGAAGATTAACACACTTTGTAAATATTTAAATTAGGTTATGTGAAATTATGGTGTATAGGTTAAAAAGAAAACAAAATCATTTTTGAATCAGTGCAATTTATTTTTAACTTGTTAATTTTCCTCCAACAATGCAACAAATTGTGATTTAAAGCCCTTGCTCTGATGAAGTTAACTGTTTTACTGACAGCATCAACTACATGTTTCATTTTTAACACTGTCTTACACAACACTTCCTGATGTATGATACAATGCAAAAATGTCAATTTCTGAACAGGGTTAATTTCTGTGACTTTATCCTGCATTCTCTTTAAAAAAGTCCAACATTTTTCCCTTTCAGATTTGGACAACCATCTGTTGTCACACCTGCAAGCTTGTCCCATTTCAAACCTAAAATTTTCAAACATGCATTTACCTCTCTAAATAAATCATTACCAGTAGTTGTGCCTTTTAATGACTGCATGGCTGCCAACTCCTCTGTGATTTGAAAGTCTGAAGTTATTCCACGTAAGAAGATGAGTAGCTGGGCGGTGTCACGCATTACATCGCAGCTCTCATCCAAAGCCAGAGAAAAAGTCAAAGTCAGACGCTCTGTTCCTCAGCTGAAGCTCTAAGTTTCCAGTGATGTCCTCTATCCGCCTTGTTACAGTGCGTCGCGAGATTGAAACGCTCTCAAATGCGCGCCCCTTTTCTCCGGGCATATCAGCGCAGCAGAGTCCAATAAACATTCCTTAAAAACTCTCCATCGGAAAAGCGACGTACTTTTTGGCGATTTTGTAAGAAATTACATAACTTGTCCTGACGGCTGCATCTCTGGCAGCGGGAAGTTTAGTAAAAAAATCCTGTTGGGTTTGTAGTTTTGCAAGCAATGCATCAGACTCCCTTGCACGCTCTTCATCGGACAGATTTTTGTATTTATCTTCATGCTTGGTCGTGTAATGGCGAATCAAATTATACTCTTTAAACACATCAATCTGTGTACCACAGATCAAGCACACTGCTTTACCTTTAACTTCTGTACAGAAATATTTGACAGTCCATTTTTGTTAAAAATACGGCATTCTTTTGTCAACTTTTCTTTTCTTAGCGTGAGCGATATCTTGAGGGTTAACCGTCTTGTATCATTTGTAGTTGTTAATCGTCACCCACTTACGTGCATACATTCGTTTAATTAGTGGACGTAACGCTTTTCAAAATAAAAGTTAAAAAAATAATTTATGGTAATTACATTTGACCTCGCCCGGGCGGAAACCAACGTACAAAGGGCGGATGTGGCCCATGGGCCGTGGTTTGCCAGGTCTGCATTAGAGGAAGCGCCTTAGCATGGTTTAAATCATATCTATCTGACCGCTATCAGTTTGTAGCATTAAATGAGTGAAATATGGAGTTCCTCAAGGCTCAGTGCTAGGACCGTTACTTTTCAACCTTTACATGTTACCTCTGGGAGATATTATCAGGAGTCATGGTGTTAGCTTTCACTGCTATGCTGATGATACTCAGCTCTATATTTCAGCGCAGCCTGGTGATACACACCAAATGAATCTAACAGAATGCATAGTCGATATAAAAAGCTGGATGATGAGTAACTTCTTAATGTTAAATTCTGAAAAAACTGAGGTGCTAATAATTGGACCTAAAAACCCCACATATAATAATCTAGAACACAGCCTATCACTTGATGGCTGCTCTGTTAATTCTTCATCATCAGTTAGGAACCTAGGTGTGCTGTTTGACCGCAATCTTTCCTTTGAAAATCATGTTTCTAGCATCTGTAAAACTGCGCTTTTTCCATCTTAAAAATATATCTAAATTACGACCTATGCTTTCAACCTCTAATGCAGAAATATTCATTCATGCGTTTATGACCTCGAGGTTAGATTATTGTAATGCTTTATTGGGTGGTTGTTCTGCACGCTTTATAAACAAACTTCAGCTAGTCCAAAAACGCAGCAGCCAGAGTCCTTACTAGAACTAGGAAGTATGATCATATTAGCCTGGTTCTGTCAACACTGCACTGGCTCCCTATCAAACATCGGATAGATTTTAAAATCTTATTAATTACCTATAAAGCTCCTAAATGGTTTAGCTCCTCAATACTTGAGCGAGCTCTTATCACATTATAGTCCTGCACATCCGCTGCGTTCTCAAAACTCTGGCCATTTGATAATACCTAGAATATCAAAAACAACTGCGAAGCGGCAGATCCTTTCCTATCTAGCACCTAAACTCTGGAACAATCTCCTAACTCTGTTCGGGAAGCAGACACACTCTGCCAGTTTAAATCTAGATTAAGACTCATCTTTTAACTTAGCCTACACATAACACACCAACATACTTTTTTATTATTCAAATCCGTTAAAGGATTTTTAGGCTGCATTACTTAGATTTGCTGGAACCGGGAACACTATTTCTCTACAATCGATGTACTTGTGACATCGTAAAAGAATGGCATCTACGCTAATATTAGTCCTGTCTCTTTCTCAATCTGTTTTCACAGTTTGTATCCAGACTAGATGGTGGATCAGCACACAGAGATTATGTTCATCAGAGACCAGAACACCTAGATGCGCCCGCCGACAGATCACCAGATCCTGATACACACACACACACGCACACACTAAGTCATTTACACTACCTGACACAGCTGCGTTTAAAATTGAACTGGAAGTTAAATGCTGAGCGTCCGGTCAGAGGAGAACTGACCCCAACTGAGTCTGGTTTCTCCCAAGGTTTTAATTTCTCCATTCTGTATGCATGGGGTTTTGTTTCCTTGCCGCTGTCGCCTCTGGCTTGCTTGGTTGGGGACACTTAACTTCTAGTGATTATCGTTGAATAGACTACAGAGACCGTCTCTGCATTTAATAAGAAATTGGTCACTTTCGTCATTATACATCCCTGTCATTATACTGTACAGTGCTTTGATGCAACCTGTGTTGTTAAAAGCGCTATATATAAATAAATAAAATGATTGATTGAATGTTAAATATTTTAGCTTTGCTTTGTTGTTCTGTTTAGATTGGTCAACTGTACTCTCACTGGTCAGTGCTACAAAAGTTTGTCTTCAGTTCTACAATCATCAGACTCCTCTGAGAGAGCTGGACCTGAGTAACAATGACCTGCAGGATTCAGGAGTTAAGCTGCTCTCTGAAGGACTGAAGAGTCCAAACTGTCATCTGGAGATTCTGAGGTATTTAGGAAAACACATAAACATGTACTAATCTGATCAAACTAAATATGTCAAGCCAAGACCCCACTCAGAGCACTTATGCACTACTGCCCTTTTGTTGATATTAATTGCTTCTATTGCCTACCTCATTTGTACGTCACTTTGGATAAAAAGCATCTGCTAAATGACTAAATGTAAATGTAAATGTCAGTTTCATTCTGGTCTTGTCTTCTTGAGTGAGTTTAACATCCCAACAGAATAACAGTGTTGGAAGCTACTCTCAAACTGTATATTGACAAGCTACTTGTAAGTTTTATTCAAGTTACCCTTCTAAAAGTATGAGTAGACGAGTATTTATTGTCTTCTTCTGTTTTACTTTTCCTTTAGTGAGTAATATTGCTTTTTGCAGTGTGCATATAAACCTAATAGAATCAACAACAGTTCTTCTTGAGATTTTAAATGTAGCTTTTTGCGCTATTGGAGAACAAAACTGGCTTAAGTGAATATGAACATCTTGAATGTGTAAATGTGCAAATAATCAGTGAAAAACGAGAAAGAAAGATTCATATAACAAGCATGTTTTTACACCAGTAAATTAAATTTACTGTAATGATGTTGACTTTAGGTTGGCATGATATGAAGAGGAAATGAATAATGCTCTCTGTGCTTATGATTTTCATAATTAAAGAGCTGAATATTGTAAAATTATAAATTATAAAACTAATTATAAAACTGAAATTTAAAACTATTGCCTTATGTCTGTATGTCATTATGTTGTATGCATGCAGAAAGTTCCTTCCCCTTAGGTCTCCACTAGATTCAAATGAACACACTTCCAGAGAAACAAAGACCAGGCATGAGAGCAGAGATATCAATCGCATAGTTTGAAGCGTCAAACAGAAACATCAGACTCAGGACAGAAACACATCCTATCAAGTAAGAATGAGTCATTCTTTAATTAGAATCAGACTTTAATGTCATCTTACATATGGATTTTTAATGATCGCTGAAATCCCGCTTTACACTAAAATGCATCTGTGAATATTTGACATATTTGAGTTTATTCCCTCAGAAATGGGCCAAACTATATATTTTCTTCTTCTTCTAATTGGTGAGTGTGTTTGGGGTTTTATTTCTGGTTCATTAGGCAAATTTACCTCTCAGAAATTCCACTAACATATGCATGTCAAAAGACAAAAAATGAATTAAAAGAACATGTTGTATTTAGTGACCTTACTGACTACAGGTGACATTTTGCCAACTGTATATACAGTACACAATTATTCCCTAAAGACTTACTGTAATTCACCCAAAACGTTTTTATGGTAGTACATTTAGTATTTCCAAGACTGACATACTACAGGTGAACTTTTGACATTTTTTTATTTACTGTATGTACGGTACACAATTATACAAGAACAAGAACGACTGTCATCCATCAATCTTTTCAAGTTCAAACAGCTGTAGTACATTAATGGCTGAAAATGTCTTCCTTACTGTACATACAGTGCATAATTATTCTTAGAAAACAATTACTGTAATTCACCAAAAGTTTTTTTTTTCATTTTCCAAAGATTGTAATACATCTATAGTGGCTAGACTGACTTACTTTATGTACAGTAAGCTACTTTTTTCTTTCAAAATTACTGTAATTCATCAAAAGAAATTTTGCCACTATCTCCATTACTGTATGTTGAGACTATTTCACTCAAACGGCTCTTTACCAGGAAGGATCAACTCAAGGCGAAATAAAACACAAGACAAGTTCTTTGGATTTTTAGCTTGCAAGGATTGCGCTGTCGGTTGCAAGCGGGAGAGAAGCAGGTTTCTCCTTAACCTGCCTTTTGCCGGGGGCCGGGCAGGCCTTTGCCTCCCTTCACCTCCTTTCCTGCCTCCCTGCCTGCTTTTGCCTCCGAAGCTCAGATCGCAAGTCACTTTATTTATAGAGGAAAGGACAGAGCAAGATAAGTAAAAGCAACAGGCAAAACAAAGACTTCAGACATGTTCGTCACATAAGTTATGACTAGTCACATATCTTTTTGGGCGCATCAGAACCTTCATTCCCTCAGATTCCCTGGCGCCCATACCAGTCTAAGATACTATATAGAGGCCATGTCATATCATGACCTAGAACAAGACGTGTTATACCAGATGAAAGCTGAAACTGAAGGGTCAAAGTTGCATAATGTCAATACATAACCCTAACACTGTACATACAAAACACAATTATTATTTTAAATACAGTAATACAGTAAAAATACAGTATTCTTACAGTAATTGTTTTCTTAGAATCATTATTCACTGTATGCCTCAACGGTGATAAATCAGTCTTGTATCAAGGAATGCACCACAACATTCAAGCTTGGAAAACATAGTATTAGTAGAATATTTTATTATATAATATTAATGTACTGTATATACAGTAAAATAAGTATTAGCCAGATTTCACCTGTGGTAAGTTAGTAGTGTAACTAGGAATGCACTGCAGCCTTTATGAACAACTGTTTGGGCACTTACAGTAGTTTATGAACATTATTGTGTACTGTACATTTATAAAATTAGGTATTGGAAAAATGTACCTATAAAACAAGCTTTTAGAGTTTGACAGTGTGTTATTTTATAAGGTAAAAGTCACTTTAATTGAAATACATTAGACGTTTTAATCCCGATGATGTAATTTTCAGATGGTCTCTTACTCATCAAACACTGATATATTACGCCAAAGTTTTCTCCGGTTTAAATTTGCTGCTACAGTGCACTGAAATAATATTTTCATGTCTATATAAAGTTGTTAAATTATGTTCTTTGTAATACTGCCGACTCTATAGAACGCTGGCAATCAAGCGTGAACGTCTAGAAACCTAAAACTAACTTCACTACACTTTTTGAGCAAAAGCGCTAAATCCGACTCTCACTTTCTCAGCTCTCTGTTCTGTATCTGAATGTGTTAGCCGTCAGTATGACTTTATAAATGAGAAGAAGACCTGAAATGAAGCTCAGAGACACTGCAGAGAGATACACAGATCTGGCCACCGTTGACAACATGAATGACTTGAATGAGCTGATCAAGAGTGTGAGTGATAGAAGTCTTGAGTTTGTCTGGATTGGGCTGCAGAAGACGGGTCTTGATAAATGGCAGTGGTCTTCAGGAGAACCTGCGCTCTATTTGAACTGGGCTCCTGGAAAACCAAATGGTGTAGATGACTGTGGAATAATTGCAAATGGACAATGGAATAATACACCGTGTGGTTCTAACCAGCAGTTCATCTGCAACAGTGAGTTCATTTATATATATATATATATATATATATATATATATATATATATATATATATATATATGTGTATATAGAGAGATACTCCTCCCCTAGAGGGCTCTATGTGAAATACAGTTTGCATGATCAGTGTCTTGTTAAAAACAACTGCAATCTGTTGGCCCACCTGGCCAATCACGACATAGGTGGGATTCCTGGAAGTATAAATGGGCAACTGCCAAGTACGTCGAAAAGACGTATAATTTACTTAGTTAGGTGAGCCGCACAATTAGTAATACTGGCGCAGATAGTAGGGATGCAACGATACCATTTAAAAAAAATGAGTCTTAGTAACAGTGAAATAAACAGTGAGTTAAGACTGACACAAGAACATGAAATGAGCTTGATCGTATTTTTTGTGACGAACGAGGAAATACAATCCAGAACACAATATTCAATAACGTTTAAATCAAATGTATATTTCAATAAGATTCAAATCTCAACAACTGTGTTCAAGAGTTAAATACATTATGCTTGTGTTCAGATACATCAAATCAGTCAATCATGTCGAAAAACATTTCAACAATTAACATGTTAATACTGAAATGTGAATTTTTTTTTTTTTACAAATGAATCTACAACCCCAACATTTAATGTATCTCAGATATCTTTGTAACTGGGGAAGACTACAAAACTGAACTTAGAACCAAAAGGATTTTTATAATGATATTCATGTTTTTCTGTGTGCGATTTTTTTTTAATATATATATATATATACACACATACACACAATACGGAGTGAATGCTCTTCAAAACATAGTATATGTCACACACATTTATATATTTCTAATGCTAATTGTAGTATTCTTACATTTAACTAACCCAATCATATGTCGGAAGCAACATATTCTTTGTTCCTATTGGCTGTTTAGTTTCAGTATAGGTAATGCAAACGAGTCAGGAAGTTTGGATGTGTGATTGGCTGTTGAGTCATCAGTTAGAACTCATGTTGCATATGTAAAAAGTGATTAATAAACAAATACATGTTGAAGCTGATTATACGTGTATCACGATCTGGTCAAGGAAGCAGACACTGGATGAATTTAAAGAAACTTTCTTTTAATATAATAAACTCAGGTAGCGGCGCTCAGCCAGCACATCAAACATAAAGAGACCATTTATACACAACGATACAGAAGGAAGTTAACAGTTCTTTCCTTAGTAGCAGTAGTTACATTTACATTTACATTTTACAATCAGTCATTTAGCAGACGCTTTTATCCAAAGCAGTAGACAATAGAAGCAATTAATATCAACAAAAGGGCAGTAGTGCATAAGTGCTCTGAGAGGGGTCTTGACTTACCTAGCGCAGACACTAGGCTTTTTTTTTTTTTTTTTTAAACAAGAAAAGGATAGGAAGGAGCAGGAGAAGAAGAAGAAAGTGCTATCGACGTTGGGTCAAGTGTAAGCGAAAAAGATGAGTTTTGAGTTGGTTTTGAAGATTGCTAGTGACTCTGCTGCCCTAGTGGCAACGGGCAGATCGTTCCACCAGCGAGGAACAGACCAGGTGAAGGTGCGCAAGAGTGATTTTGCACCTTTTTGTGATGGTATTGCAAGACGCCTTTCGTTTGCAGAGCGTAGGCACCTGGAGGGAACATATGATTTAATTATTGAGTGTAAGTACGAGGGAGCGGAGTCTGTGATTGTCCTGTAGGCCAGCATCAGGGATTTGAATTTAATGGGCATCTATAGAAAGCCAGTGTAAACTAATGAAGAGGGGTTGTGACGTGGGCCCTCCTTGGTTCGTTGAAGACCACCCTTGCCGTTGCATTCTGGACCATCTGAAGAGGTCTGGTTGTAGAGGCTGGGAGGCCAGCAAGGAGGGCGTTGCAGTAGTTATCTCAGGAGCAGGTTTCGATCCAGCAGGCAGACAGGACGGGTAGTTGGGCAGACGGGCAGAGAGAAGGATGACCAGAGTTCTAGGTGTGTGTCCTTATGATCAGCCATGGAAGAACTGGCGTGAGTGTGTTTTGAAGGTTGGTTGGTGAATGGCTACATGTGCGGGTAGTATTCGGGTAAATGTGATCGTGACCAGGTGGTGGTTTCGGCTGATGACGGAGGTGTACACGGAAGTGATGGTGTGACAACGTGCTTCCAGAACATCTTAAATAAGCATTATTTGGTGGAATCATGGCAGTCTCAGGATTAAATGGTGTCTTTTTAATGTTTCCGCTGCTGTTCCAGTTTACATTCAAACCACAAAGCAGCCTAATAATAATCAACAAATTCATTATTTAAAATTAGTTAATCTACTTCTTCTTTGTTATTTTTGAAGTGAGCACAGGACTCGTCTTTGTCAATTAGGTGATGAATTGGAGAGGCGCTCAGAGTTACTGAAGACAGAATCACATTGATATGGTCAGTGTGAGGAACCAGAATGAGAATCAGCAAGTTCAGAAAATCATCAGTTATCTGGTTCATGCATCTGGATCGGTCTGTTCAGAGACTCATGGGAGTGGTCAGATCTGAGTAACTCTTCATTCAGATAATGACAAAACCTGGTCAACCCGATAATTTTGGAGGTAATGAAGCGGTGTAGTGACTGAACCGAACACTCAGGGACAATGGCATGACATCTCTTGCACCAATCATTTTTCCTTTGTGTGTCATGAAGGTGAGCAGATCCTCACAAAACACAATATCCATCATCACCTCCACATCTCCTGAGGTTCACTCTACATGTCTGACGTCACAAATCCATCCTCTGCGTTTGTTCTGCATGTTGTTCTCGATTCGCTCTTTCTCTAGTTTCTGCTTTTGGTGTATTTTGTGTCCAGACGCTGAACTGATTCTGATCAAAGAGAATGTGACGTGGTCTGAACTTGGTGGACTACCGAGTCCAGAGTTTTTTCCTCTTGTCCGTGAAAGCGGACAGGGCTCGGTGTCCGACCTGATCCCTGAGTAACCCCTGGGTTACTTAGACATCGAGGTAAGAGGCTTGTGCGAATTTATAGTAGGCTTCTCTTGCTCTGGTTGGATAATTGCGTGATTAGGAAACGAGAAGCCAGCGCGTTAATTATCAGTGCGTGCTCCTCCCAAATTTGTTTATAGCTAAACATCATTTCTGGAGTGAATCTGCTAATTGGGTTTAAAAGTGACCAGAAGTCTGTTTATTTCTGTACCAGTAAAATTAGGGCTGGTAATTTACGCATTAATTAGATTAAATAACTACAGTAAAATTGAACACGTTAAAATGTATTCATGCATTTAACATACTTGCCCTGCCCCAGACCCACGTGGGTCATCTGACATTTCATGCAGTTAACTGATGATGACGCATATGAGGCAGGGCATGGAGTCTAGAGAATGCAGCTCATTTGTGCTGTGGAGTTGTGCAAGGGAAGAAATAGGTATATTTAGAAAAACTCAAAATGAGTCAACAGTTTAGAATAATTTAATGCTGTGTCTAAGGGATACAGGATTGTATATAGTTATATAGAGTTTTTAAATATTTATTTAGTTTTACTTAAGCTTATCACTTCACTCTCCTGTCAGTTGGTGGCAGTAAACGCAGTATTGAAACTGGTTTACAACCACCATGAAACATGTAAAGAAGTAGATCTGCAAGGAATAGTTAAACAAAGCCATTTCTCAATACCAAGTTTGCAAAGTTTGGACTTTGTGTCCTTGGTAGTTCGACTCGGGAGGATGGGAGTTTTACTCCAGTTATCTACGCAATTAAAATATGATATCACACACCACTGCCTCTTTTTGTTTTCATTTAAACACATAAATTGTAGAAATGTAGGTCGGGGATGTTCTCTGGTTTATCTGCAGTAGTAGTCAGTGCCACGATGGGTTTAATGTATTTTTATGTTCTAATGTATTAATGTTTTTCTATTTTTCTAAAGTAGTGTTGGGTTAATTGAGTATTTCGGAGGGTTCTGCATTTTTATTCGATTCGATCTTGAAGGAAGTTACATACAGTACGCGCCTGGTGGTAGTTTTAGTGAATGACTGAATTGCAGTTGACTTTACCATAGTTAGCGTCGGGTGCTAGTAGCCATTTTGGTTACTACTGTAAAGCAAACATTCTACAGTTACCGTTGGCAAATAATAACCGCCTTTTGTTAACCTTTTAATAATGATCTATCCTCCTTCAAAAACTGTTTAGAGCAATTTATTTTGAACAAGAACAATTCTACATCGTCTACGTCCATACAAGCAGAGAGACAATTTTGATTTGATACACATAAGGCAGATAAGCATATTTTATCTCTGCAGACACATTTGTGTTGCTGTTACAGTATAGTATGTTCAGTGCAGTAAATCCCAACAAAACATGAATCTAATCAAATTTAACATTGTCTACGTAAAAAGCACGTGAGATATACAATTACATAGCCAGGAACAAATAACATGGTACAAATAACATGCTGGGCAAAAAAAGTTTTTAAAGACATGAATAAAATTGATTGAGAAATTTTAAATTAAGATTAAGGGAGAAAACATGACCATTAAAGACAAAAAAAAAGTTTAACCATAAGAAAATAAGTGTAACACTGCTTTAAATAGTTGTCATTGTTCTCAAACTATGTTTTAATGAGTTTTTTTTTTTTTAAATGAATTGAGGTTTTTTGACAATGTAAAAAAGTTATTTCAACCGTTAATCGTAAACCTTATCTGAAACCTTAAAAGTAGACACTTTACTTACATTTAATGTGCTTTCTATGGACATAAAGTCACGTTTTGACGTCTTTGACCCACGTACAGGATGCCTAACACTACTAATGTGTATTTGGTTGTTTATTCAAAATTAATAACAATGATCAATGCAAGCAAATTGACATAACACCAAAACAGCATTCTCATACAATATAAAATGTATTAAAGATAACATGTTTAATTCATCCAATAACACATGTGTGTTTTCATTTAAGCTGTTGTAATACGGCTATACATCATGCACAGAATTAGGATATTTTTTATTATTTTTAAATACGAAAGTGTTTTTAAGTACGATGGAATGCATGCAATATGTTGTATGTAATATGCACTTAATGTAACATTCTTAGTTTAACCCTAGTTTTTCTCCAACATAAATCATTATCCGACCAAACAGGACTCTAGGATCATAAGCTTTGTATTCTTTCAAATCCTCTGGAAGCGCTTCTCCTGCAGAAACCTTACTGAGGATCTCTGCCTTCTTCCTGACTTCGCTTAAAGACTGTATGCGATCTTGAAATCCCGGTTTGGCTTCTTGCTTCTCAGACTCAATCATCAGGTCAATGTAGTCAGGGGTGGACAGAGGATTGGGCTTGAGAGCTATTTCCTGCAGCTGCTCCAAAGATATTTGAGATTCTTGTACTAGACGGGTCACAATATTTTGGACGACCATAAGCTCATTTTCAAGTTCGTCAAAGATCTTTTCTTTTGATATGGCCTGTCCATGCGCTTCCTCATATCACTTCTTTAAATCTTGATAGGTTCCTTTCTCTTTCTTTGACGTAATTCCATTTGTATTTCTGATTAAAGTGAACGTTCCAAACACACTTTCCTGGAAAGAGCATGCACTTTCCGTCTTTCATGGAACAGCAGTAATATTTATCACTGTCGTTTGCATAAACGCATGTTTCATGACATGTGAAGTGACAGTTTTGGCACTTGGTTAGGTAGTGGCCTGATGTGTTTTCGATCTGTTGTGGGTCATTTACTTCAAATTCGTATTCGAAATCCTTGTTTGCATCCATTTCGGCCTTGTGCTGCTCTAAATCATCTCTTGTCTTTGTAATTTCATCCAGTTTTGTCAGTCCAGCTTTGATTTGGGGCTGGAGGCCTTCCACAAGCACTTCAAGCTGTTGCCGCTCTTTCAGGATCTCCTGTGTCAGAGTCAAGCTCTTGGTTTCCATCTTGTTGAGGGATAAAAATAATTTCTTCATGCTGGAAAATCCCAACTTCCAGAACATTTGATCAAAATTTTTCACAATCAGACTCATCGTCTCTCTCAGCTTTATTATTGGTAGCAAACACGGCAGAGTTGTTGAACTTGAAGTGAAGTGGTTCTCCAGACTCGTTGGTAGAACATAGCACCTCAGAGACTTTGATGGCTTCGAGGACAGGAGGTCTTTTTCCATCCGCAAAAGTGACCATCATGAGGATGTTTTCAGCAATATCCTTCCCAAATATGGAAAAAATGGAGTCGAAGATGTACTTCTGTGTGTGCGTCAGACGGGCGAGTGAAGCCTGTACTACAAAACACACGGCATCAATGCAGACGATCCCTCCACGGGAGGAAAAGAACTCTCGAATCTGTGCTGTGATTTTCTGGTCATGTGAAATTCCTCTAGTGTCACCGAAGCCTGGTGTGTCCACAATGGTCAGAGAAAATGGGACCTGGAAACCACCCATATGATTAATCTGATATGCTGTGATCTGTGATGTCTGACTTTCAGCCTGGGATTTCTGCTTCCCTTCATCTATCAGCACAAACCGAAAGTCATCTTCCCATGTCACCCCAGAATGTAGTTGATCATGCTGTTGATTAGAGTGGTTTTCCTGCTCATGTGGCTCCGATCATAACGGTTTTGTTTGGTTTTGTGGTTTCTTTTCCAAATGTGCTTCTTCTGCAGAATCCATCACGGTTCTGCCATGTTTCATCCAGCTGGAGTTTAAATATCAGTAGGTTTTCATTGTTTCCAGCTTCTATCTTTCTGCTCAGTTTGTTCTTTATCATTATTAGGTGCAACACGTAAGCCCTTATCATTGCTGTGATATTTTGCCATGGTTTTGCTGCTTGTTTTTTGCTTGTTGTTAACAGCAGACTGGCAGAGTCTAACTGTTTTTCTCTGACCCTTTCCATTTCCACTGTTTAAAGGAAAAGGAAATAAGAAGAAAGAGATCATACTTAGATAATATAGTAGGTGAGGACATCATCAATCAAACCATAAATATAATTCAAAAAAATCAGCGTCTCCTGACATGACATTAAACCACGCTTTCTTTCTTTGGCTGCATTATGCAAATATTGCTACATTGTGACATAGACGTGTGGGGGCGTGTTTTAGCCCGTTCTGGATCAGCCTTCTCTTTAACATAGAATTAATCAATTTGGAGCATTGCAGATTTTATACATGCACAAACCAGCTACATAACACACTAATTAATTAAGATTTATTTCTATTCAATGGATATGTGATTAAAAGAATGAATTATATGAATTAATATATTTTTATGTATGTATTTATTTATGATACAGTGCATATATTTATTCTTGCAGCTTTAATGACATTTAAAGAAAATTCCATAAACTTTAAATGTAGTCACATATGTTTAGATATTTTAAATATATTTAGAATTTAAATAAATTCTGATAATGCACTCACCCTAGACAATGGCCTCTTTGTTTTGTGAGTGTGACGACCTTGAAAGAGCTTTGTATTTTGTCCATTTCTTTACAGTTTAGCTTTTTAAATCTCCTGCCTGCAACTACTGATATACTGGAGAAAAAAACATTTTAAAATTTATTCGTTATGGCTAATAAATCCATCAGACTTATTAGATGTGGGTATTTTTCATATTTATATCAACTTTGATTCACCAAGCTCTACATTAAAGGATTTTTTTTCATAGCTCTTGGTTCTTTCTCTCTCTCTCTCTCTCTCTCTCTCTCTCTCTCTCTCTGTCTCTCTGTCTCTCTCTCTCTCTCTCTCTCTGTCTCTCTCTCTCTGTCTCTCTCTCTCTGTCTCTCTGTCTCTCTCTCTCTCTCTCTCTCTCTCTCTCTCTCTCTCTCTCTCTCTCTCTCTGTCTCTCTCTCTCTGTCTCTCTCTCTCTCTCTCTCTCTGTCTCTCTCTCTCTCTCTCTCTCTCTCTCTCTCTGTCTCTCTCTCTCTCTCTCTCTCTCTCTCTCTCTCTCTCTCTCTCTCTCTCTCTCTCTCTCTCTCTCTCTTTAACCACCTTACAATAAAAACCATGTGTGGCATGAAATTTAGAAAAGTAAAAACAAAGATTGTTACACTTTGCATTAATTTACAGTGGTTAAAAGAAAGAAGAATCTAAGAAAGTGGTTTAATCAAAATCATCAAAAAACCAAAGCCCATGTTACCTACGTTTTTAACAGTAAATGTGATCGTTTACAACATTTTCAGACAAATCAGTAATCAAGGAGAAAATGTCAACTTCAAATATGGCTCATTAGGGTAAAAAAGCTCAGATGTTAAAAACTAATCCCTTTTATCATTCAAGGCTTTGTTAAACTGCTTGCAATAGTTTGTGCATCTATTTCTGGTACAAAAATCACAAAGATGACACTTACTGTTATTTCAGCTTCCTCTTGAGTCTGCTCTTCATCTGTCACAGAAAGCCTTGCGTTGGACTTTTTATCGTCAAATTGCTGCTCCTCCCATGAAGTAAAAAAAGAAAAAGGCTTGGGAAGTTTCTCTTTCATTTTCCCCAGTGACTGTAAGGCTTTCTAAGAAGCATTAGAGCATCAGAATACCACTAAAGAACATCACTGGAAAATTCTAGACAAAATGGCATTTTTTTAATGTATTAATGTCCAAAAGATGATTGAATACGTAGAAAACTAACAATAAAGGACAAACGTCTATGCAGATAGAAGTTGTTGTAGAAGGAATGGATCTGTTTGCAGAATTAAATGTTATTTTGACTTTAGTTACTGCCCACTTGCAACTAAAAACACAGTTCCTCTTCAGGAACTCGAGCTGCGCCACTGGCGCTTTGGGAACGCCTTCAGCGTGAGCCGCTCTGAACCACGTGTGAAATCTGTCCAATGGAGGGGGCGATGTCATGAACGAGATAGCGTCACCGACCAGGAAGTATAAAGTCACGCTCTGGAAGCGGCACCAGCTTTCTGCTGTTCAGTAAGCGCTCTTTGTGAAATTGTATGTCTATTTATTGTCTGTCTGTCCAGTTTAAATATATTTCAACTGCTAGACATGGCTGATAATCAGGGGCTCAAAAGAAAATCTAAAAGAAAACACTGTGGTGATCCGCCGCGTTTCAAGCGGTGTGCTGATCCCTGCCCTCGCTACATCACGGGTGGGGACACAGACAGCTTGTGCTTGGCGTGCCTGGGAGCGGAGCACACCTGGCGTCAGCCCTCGAGGAGACTGATTGCCCACATTGTTTGCAGCTACCGCTGCGAACACTCCGCTCCCGGAGGGCTCTCTTTGAGGAGGGAGCCTTCACCAGCGTTCCCAGGGGTTCGGGACCCGCTGCCGCCGAGGCGGAGTGGCGAACGCATCTCTGGGGATCACAACTCGATCTGGCGGAGGAGATGGAGACGGGCTTGTCCTTTTCTCCGTCGGAATCCACCAGATCGGGCGCTCGATACCATGTATCCAAAGCCGAACTTTGGCTTCTTTTGGCCACGGGAGATGTCCACCGGCGCGCTCTTCCTCCGAGAGGTCGATGTTGACACGGTGGATGACGCGCCACTGCACACGCCCCAGTATGACATTTACATTTAATCATTTTGCAGACGCTTTTTTCAAAGCAACTTTACAATTGAGAGTACAACAGCGATTCTTTTTTTGAGAGACAAACAGACAGAGTAAGTGCTTATAACACCCAGTCACAGGCAGTGTTCAAATTAGTACATGCCAGAAAGGAAGGAATAAACAAGGGGGAGGCGAAGTGAGACAGTGAGGTTTTTTTATGATGAGGTCAGGTATTGCTGAAAGATGTGAGTTTTCAGCTGTTTCTTAAAGATTGACAGAGATCCAGCATTCCGGATATGTATGGGAAGATCGTTCCACCAGCCAGGAACAGAGAAAGAGAAAGTTCTGGAGAGTGATTTTGAGCCTCTTTGAGATGGTACCACGAGGCGCCGCCGCTAGCAGCAGATCTCAGACTTCTAGAGGGTGTGTAGATTTGTAATAGTGAGTGGAAGTAGACCGGTGCCGAGTCTGTGGTTGTTCTATATGCAAGCATCAGTGCCTTGAACTTGATGCGAGCTGCAATGGTAGCCAATGTAAGGAGATAAAAGAGAGGTGTAACATGGGTTCTCTTGGGCTCATTGAATACCAGCCGTGCGCTGCATTCTGAATCATTTGTAGAGGTTTTATTGTGTTCAATGGAAGTCCAGCCAGAAGAGCATTGCAGTAGTCCAGTCTAGAAATGACAAGGGCCTGGACAAGTAGCTGTGCAGCTTGCTCTGTTAGAAAGGGCCTGATCTTTCTGATGTTGTGTAATGCAAACCTGCAGGATCGAGCAGTCTTTGCAATGTGATCTTTAAAGGTTAGTTGGTCATCGAGGATTACACCAAGATTTCTGACTGAGGTTGATGGGGTAATTGAAGAAGAACCTAGCTGGATGGTGAAGTCATGCTGGGTAGTTGGAGTGGCAGGGAATAGAAGCAGCTCAGTCTTTTGTCAGGTTGAGCTGTAGGTGTGGTACTCTTGCATCCATGCCGACATGTCCGCCAGGCAACCCGAGATCCGGTAGCTACCGTTGGATCATCTGGATGAAAAGAGAGTAGAGCTGTGTGTCATCGGTGTAGCAGTGGTAGGAGAAGCCGTGAGCCTGTATGATGGGGCCTAGTGATGTAGTGTAAATGGAGTAGACAGCAGGATCTGATGATTCACAGTGTCAAAAGCAGCGGATAGATCCAGCAGAATGAGAACTGATGATTTGGATTCAGCTCTTGCAGTCCGTGCAGGGCTTCAGTGACTGAGAGCAGCGCAGTCTCAGTCGAATGGCCGCACCTGAAACTTGACTGGTTATGGTCCAGTTTGTTGTTTTGCGAAAGAAACAGTGATACCTGGTTGAAAACCACTCCTTCAAGTGTTTTCATATGCGAATGAAAAGAAGAGTGACTGGCCTGTAGTTATCAATAAGGCAAGTGTTTAAAGTGGGCTTTTGAGCAGTGGGGTTACCTTTGAGCCTGCTTAAATGCTGTGGGAAGGTGCCTGTGAGGAGAGATGTGTTGATGATGTGCGTGAGTGCCGGCAAGACTGTGGGGGAGATTGCTTGCAGAAGATGAGAGGGTATGGGGTCTAGCGGACATGTTGTTGGATGGCTGGAGAGGAGAAGTTTGGATACTTCTGCCTCAGTGAGGGAGCAGAAGGAGAAAGTGGAGGAATCGGTAGTCGATGTGGTTGGTTGAAGGTTGTGTGTTGGGGGGGCTGAGAACTGGCTACTGATCGCTTTTGTTTTGTTTGTAAAAAATGTGGCAAAATCGTCAGGTGATATTGAGGTGGTGGGAGGTGGTGGAGGGGGATAGAGCAGGGAGTTAAATGATCTTAAGAGCTTACGTGTGTCTGACGTGGTTGTTAATCTTGTTTTGGAAGTATGATGATTTGGCAGTGTGGATTTCAGCAGAGAAGAAAGAAAGCAAAGTCTCATACCTGCTCAGGTCTGACAGATCTTTAGATTTGCGCCACTTTCTCTCCGCTGCCCTGAGTTTGACCCGATGCTCACGGAGAACATCAAACAACCAGGGGCTAGAGGAGGCAGTCCGTGCTGGCCTGGAGGAGAGAGGGCAGGTGTCGTCTAGACAGGAAGTTAGAGTACTGAACAAGGTGTCTGTAGCTGCATTCACATCCAAAGAAGAGAAAATGGGTAGGTGAGGGAAGGAGGAGGACACAGCAGAGGAGAGATGGGAGGGAGAAAGGGAACGAAGGTTACGCCGAAAGTAACCAGTATAGGGGTTGGTTGCTCAGAGATAGGAAAATGTAGTTTGAATGTAAGAAGGAAATGGTCAGAGATGTGAAGCGGTTGTACTGAAATGGTGTCTGCAGTACAACTGCGTGTTTAAATTAAATCAAGCTGGTTGCCTGATTTGTGGGTGCTTGTCGTGATAAGGCGTTTGAGATCGAATGAAGCTAGAAGTGAATGGAAGTGTGTAGCGTAAGGTTTGTCAAGATGAATGTTGAAGTCCCCAAAGAATAGGAATGGAGTGCCTTCTCTGTAAAAGAGGACAACAATCCATCCAGCTCCTCTAGGAAGGTGTCTAGAATATGTCCAGGGGGCGGTAAATTACCACTATGTGGAACTTTATCTGACTGTGATTGCATGAAATTCATTTGCATTGTAATTACATAGAAGTGAGTGGGTTGAATATTTCCAATTCTTTGAGATGAGGAGACCAGTGCCCCCACCCCGGCCAACCTGACGAGGTGTGTGTGAGAAAGAGTGATTGTTGGCTAGAGCAGTTGGGGTTGCTGAGTCTTCTGACCAATCCAGATCTCAGTCAAGCCCAGAATGCTGAGTGAAGAATGTAAAGAAAAAGCAGAAATGAAGTCAGCTTTGTTGACAGCTGACTGGCAATTCCACAGACCCACAGAGAAAGATAGAGGTGTAGTAGAGGATGTAGGGACAGAGCGTAGGTTAGTAAGAGTGTATTGTCGTCTCGTGTGTTTTTAGGGAGAGGTCGAGAGACAACCGGAATGAGTTGGAAACGCATGATAGAGGAAGGAAAGAGAGGAAGTGAAGATGTGTAAGAGAATGAATGAAGATGTACAGAAGTGAGTTGTTTGGTTAAAGTCGCGCTGGAAAAAGTCATACGTCTTTACTCTCGTAGTCTTCACACGAGGAGACTGAACACGAGCGCTGGACGCTTCCGCTGTCGCTTTCGTGACAGCGCACATGCAACAAATAAATACAAAGTGCTTGCAGCGGAAAGCTTGTTCTAATTCGCCCAGCCAGTAGCCAATCAGGAGCTCGATCAGGTAAAACGAAACTAACACCTTCACACTTAAGTGCTCTTTATAGCCCGGAGGCAAACAATATATGAAAAATATGTCAGGACACAGAAAACACATAAGACCAGAGCTATAACAAGCTAATGTCAACCACATTTTCACAAAACAGAGGAAACTGGAGCAATAAGTATCCACATTAAGGAAAATTTTTTACATTGAATAAAAATGGTAAACAGAATTATCACTGACCATCACTGCATTTGTCATGTTATCATTGTTGAAAACAACTGTGCTGCTTTATATTGTTGTCGGAATTGTGCGTATTGTGTTTATTACAAAACAGACACACACATATGCATGCATATATATATATATATATATATATATATATATATATATATATGTATATATATATATATATATATATATATATATATATATATGGCAGGAGGAGCAAGTCTCTTTTTTATAGTGCATTATTGTTGCGTCAGCGCCACGTGCTATAAAACGTGAACGTATGCGCTTTTTGAGGTGTGTCGCTTGACTAATCGTAGCGCAGTTAACGCGCTTTCGTCATCTCCCGAAACTAATTGGAGCACGCGAGCTGGTGAGGAGTTTATACTGTTTGTTCCTATTTTAGTTTATTGTTTAGTTAAAAGATGTACTTTACATGTTTTAGTGACGTGACTCAAGTACTGGTCTTGAACCAGTGTTCCTTGCTGCCGGGCCACCTGAGGGGGCTCGTAGACGCATTTTAAACATTGGAGAAGGTACGGAAGTATGGCATCTGTTTTCTCAGCTGTGGTAACCGGACACGCTTATCGAATAGTTTGTTCCCTGCATTGACACATACTACTCGTGATCAGTGGTTGAAACCAAATCCCTTCGGTCCGTAAGTAGTTTTCTTTTACATTATAATATAGTGTAAGGGAGGTGTTTTAATAGTGTAACGCTCTCTTTCTTGCTTTTTAGGTAAAGTGAAGGTCCATAAACTGCACTACAGTCACCTTTTTTGCTTTAACGGTTGCAGTGCTGTCCTGTTTCCAGACTTTTTGGTTTAATATTATTTTTTTTTGGTTTTCCATATGTCTTCTCTTTTGAAGTTGAACTGATTTCTTTTTGTTTTCGGTTTTGATTTTGTTTATTCGAACTGACTCCCTTTAGTACTCAGTGGAGCTAATTATGTGACTTTTATGGTCAAGTTTTGTTTGTTTTCTTTTGTGCTTTAATTCTCTTGATTGGTTGTGTTGATGATGCTATTTCATTCAAGTGATAAAGTTACTGACCTGCCTTCTTTGTTGTGACAGGCCTGAGCACCGGGGCAGAGAATTTCTTTTAGGTGGTGGTATCTTCCTCACAGCGAGCAGTGATCACCTTCCCATGTGTGAATGTGTGTGTGAGTGTGCCCGTGTGTCTACACAGTGAAATGCAGTGAGTCACCAGCGAGTGGTGTGGTCTGTCCTCCCTAGTTTTGGTAAGCTCCAGCCCGGGGGCCCTTGACTTTTAGAAGTGTCTTGTGTAGATCCAACAACCTTCTAGACTATTTTAAATGCTATTTCATCCAAGATTTGTCAATAAAAAAGTGTTTCGTGACCAACTTCTCTGACTCTTAATTGGTGGGGACGAATCTGTGTTAGCCTTTTTAGGTGGTTCTTTTCAATTCTTTGGGTGAAATTCCCATAGTGGCGTAATCGGAGTGCTAGTCCCCTTTCATACTGGGGAAGTCTGATATTTCCTGCCACCTGATCCCATCATTCCCAACGCCACATTGTGGCGCAGTCGGCAGGGTTTCCACCATAATTTTGCGTCAGAGATATTGGTGTCTTTGTATTGTCTTAGGGCTTGTGTTTGTTTTGGAAACAGGATGGCAGTGCACTGTATTAGTGATTCCAACTGATGGTTTTTCCTCTCTCCGGTGGTAAGTGGTTTTAAAGGAGAAAAATGGAAGAAGAATTGCAAGAATTGAGGGATCTTGTAGCTCAATTAAAAGCTGATAAATGCGGTTGCAACAGGCACAGGCGCCAGTTGGGTTGCCGGGTCCTGATGCTGCCATGCCTAGTACCTCTACGGCTCCACCTGTTACACCTCAACCCTATAGTGTTGGTGTTGTTGCACCTGAACGATTCGCTTTCGTGCGCGTGATCGCAGATGTCCGAAATTTAGTGGCAAAACGAGTCTGAGTATTGATGAATGGGTTGAGGAGGCGCAGGCGTGCATGAGGGTACGTTATATGTCTCCTGCAGACCAAGCTTTTTCTATTTGACCATTTGGAGGGAGAGGCGCGGGAAGAGATCAGGTATCGCCTCTGATTCAGAACGCGGAGACCGGATAAAATCATTAAGGCTTTGCGTGAGCTTTTATGGCTGTTCACAGTCATATGTAGCGTTACAAGAGGTCTTCTTTTCTAGAAAGCAACAAGAGGGTGAGACACTCATTAGAGTTTTCTCTGCACTTATGGGCCTATTGGAAAGGGTTAAGAACAGAGCGCTACATAATATCCCTAATGCAGAAATTCTGCCATGGATCAATTCGTTTGAGCACGCTATGATAGTGCCTTGAGGCGTGAACTGAAGCAGTTGGTTAATTCGTCAGCCCACTACTACCTTGTTGGAGGTCTGCAGTGAAGCGCATTAGATGGGAACAAGAAGGGATGCCTGGGGGGCAGAGGCGTAGTCAGTCAGTCCCCTTCTAGCATGGCCTTCAGTATGGGGTACATGGCAGGACATCTGTTAAAGATGTTAAGACACCACAACAGTCAGAGTTGGGTGAATTGAGAGAAATGTTGCGACAGCAGCAACAACAGCTAGATCAACTCACACAAACATTTGCCCGGTTCCAAACTTCACATGCACATAATCGTTCCCTTCCAGTCTGGCCCCCTATTATCTGTAGGCGGTGTCAACGGCCGGGGGCATTTTGCTCGTGAGTGTGCTTGGAAAGAAATTTTCCCCACGCTCGGCAGCCCCATGTCTGGCTCTTCCACAGCTGAGAATGGACAGTCGCGTTCCTCCAGACCGTCGGAAAACTAGCTCCCACCGGGCTGCAGAGTCACAGCCTGGGTGGGGAAGAAATTGACTCAAGTAAGACGAGCGTATACCACCTCCGTTTGAAGTTGATTTCCTCTTGTCACATGTGGTTGCCCTTATGGGGGTGTGTCGGTGCCCTGTTTGGTGGATACTGGGTTCAATGGTGTCGACAATCACCGAAAGCTGCTTCTGTCGGCATTTTGAACCATGGGGCCAGGATCGCCTCCGAATTGTCAGTGGTTACAACTTCGGGCTGCCAATGGGCTAACTATACCATATGTTGGGTATTTGGAGCTAGATGTGGAACTTTGTGGTAGGTTGGTCGCTTGGTGGTTCGAGATCCTCCTGGTGATATGAGTTTAGAGGTCCCTGGTGTGCTGGGGATGAACATCCTTGGTCGGTGTTATCAGGAGCTTTTCGGACAGCATGGCCCTGCCTCTTTGACCTTCCAGTAATCACACAGTTCCTGGTGTGTCGGCGCGTTACAGCATTGTCATAAAGTAAGTGCTGGGACCCTTTCCGATCATGTGGGTGTGTAAGGGTGCGTGGGCGGAGAGTGTACCGTATTTCAGGTGGCACAATGAAGTTAGTGGCCGCAACCTGTTCAGCCCAGTATTTTGGGAATATCATCCTGTTTGAGCCCCTGAATCAGGTCTTCCAGCAGGTCTTTGGCATCACCTGCCGGTAAGGGTAAATCGAGGACTGTTTATGTGCCTATAGTGAACATTGGCACAGTGGAGATAACACTTCGTCCTACAACGGTGGTGGGGAACTTGAAAGAGGTTTATATGGTCAGTTTGCCAAAGCAGGGATTAGTGAAGAGAAATTAGTAAGGCAAGGCAAGGCAAGGCAAGTTTATTTATATAGCACATTTCATACACAATGGTAATTCAAAGTGCTTTACAAAAGAGGAAATAAAATAATTACAAGATTTAAATAACAATAAAAGAAATTAAAATAAAATAAAAACACTGATTTAAGATAAATTGAATTAAAAGCAAAAAGAGATTGATTTAAAACAGTTTAAAATAAAAGAAGCAAAGTAGCACAGTTGGACGCAGCACAGTGCTCATTCTGTAAATGCACAACTAAACAGATGAGTTTTGAGTCTGGATTTAAAAGTGACTAATGTTTCAGTAGCTGCTACTGTTCAGTCCCCATAGTGCAGCTGGGGCTTCTTCCGTGTCCCAAATGATTGAGTCCCTTGATTTGTCTGTTTTATCTGGTTTGGAGCAGGTCAGGTTAGGGCATTATTGAAAAAAATACCAAACTGTATTTTTCAACCACGAGAGCGATCTAGGCTGTACTACGCCTCATCTCTCATGACATCCCGCTATTGGACAGTGTCCCAGTGCGTCAACGATATCGACGGATCCCCCCTTCTGAATATAAGGTGGTAAAAAACCCATATTAACCAGTTGCTTGAGGCTGGAATTGTTCCGAGAGTTGTAGCTCCTTGGTGCATCGCCGATAGTTTTGGTAAAAAGAAGGACAGTAGTCTGCGATGTGCGTGGACTATCGTCACCTGAAAGCCAAAACTAGGAGGGATGCATTTCTGCCTCGGATCGAGGAGTCTTTGGATTCATTGGCTGGGGCTCACTGGTTCTCTACCTTAGATTTGGCCAGTGGGTACTTGCAGGTTCAGTTTCAGAGCCGGATAAGCCGAAGACTGCTTTTTTTGTACACCGCTCGGATTATTTGAATGGAATCGTATGCCTTTCGGCATTTGTAATGCGCAAATGCACGCTCCAGAGGTTAATGGAGCGTTTATTTGGTGATCAGCAGTCAGTCCTTGCTGCTGTATCTTGATGACGTGGTGGTGTTTTCTTCCTCGATAGCACAGCATGTGGAGAGACCGGAGATGGTTTTGGTCGTCTGGAGAAGGAAGGACTTAAGGCGAAACTGGAGAAACGCGCTTCAGACCTGAGAGGTGAAGCACTTGGGTCATGTTATATCTGGCGCAAGGCGTTTGCAACTGACCCAGGTAAAATTGAGGTTGTTGCGAAATGGCGTTGCCCTGAGACTGTGTCAGAGTTACTGAACTTTCCTTGGGTTTGTAAGTTATTATAGGCTTTGTGGAAGGGTTTGCTGTTGGCTGCACCTCTGCATAGGCTGGTTTCAGAGGTATTGGGAGGTAAGTCAGGCAAACAAAGGGGCAGAGGTTGGGCCATGCATGGACTGAGCAGTGTAGGATAGCATTTGAGGCCCTAAAAGAGAAACTAACATCTGCCCCAGTACTGGCTTATGCAGACTTTACTAAAACCTTTATCCTGGAAGTAGACGCTAGCCATGGTGGTTTGGGGGTGGTGCTCGCCCAAGAGGTCGAAGGAAAGATTCGACCTATAGCGTATGCCAGTCGTGAGCTCAAGGCCCACTGAGCGTAATATGACCTATTATAGCTCCATGAAATTGGAATTTCGCCCTTAAGTGGGCCATGGTCGAAAAATTCAGGAGTACCTTCTGGGGGGCACAAATGTATTGTGTTCACCGATAATAATCCCTTGAGTCATTTAGCCACTGCAAAGCTTGGTGCTACAGAACAACGTTGGGCTGCGGAGTTGGCTGCATTCGACTTTGAGGTAAGGTATAGATCCGGCAGGAGTAATGGCAATGCAGATGCCCTCTCCCGCCAGAATCCTGTCTTGTCATGTGGAGCCAAGGAGTTGTCTGTGGGCGTTAGGGTCCCTGAGTCATTGCAACAGGTTATTGGCGCTGGGGTTGCAGTCCAGGCAGATGTTAGGGCGGTGAGTGCATTGCCGGGTATTCATTCTCTGATTTGCGTTCTATGCTGGGAGGATGATCCGGTTATTGGACCAGTGCTAAAGTTCTGGGAACAGGGCCAACGCCCAGGGCCGGAGGCACGGCGGCAGCTACAAAAACAAGCTTTGACCCTCCTACAACAATGGAACCGATTGGAGGAAAGAGAGGGGGTTTTGAATCGGGGGATATTCAGACCGGATGGAGGGGAGGAGTGTTATCAGTTGGTGCTGCCTGATGTTTTGAGGAAGAGGTTTTGATGCAGCTACACCAACAACATGGGCATCAAGGGTGGGAACGCACTAGTGAGTTGATTCGGCAGCGGTGTTACTGGCCAAATATGCTGGCTGATATAGCTCGATGGTGTCAGCAATACGAACGCTGTCAGCTGGCTAAAGACAATCAGCCAGTGGCACATGCGTTTATGGGTCACTTACTGGCCTCACGGCCTAACAAAGTTTTGGCCATTGACTTCACGACACTGGAACCATCATACTCTGGACAGGAGAACATACTGGTGATGACCGACGTATTTAGTAAATTTTCTATGGCAGTGCCCACGCATGATCAAAGGGCTGAGACCGTGGCCCAGGTATTGGTTCAAGAGTGGTTTTATAAGTTTGGTGTCCCTGGCGGATTCATTCCGACCAGGCCGTGAATTTCTTTGAATCTACTCTTATTAGACAACTCTGCGAACTTTACCAGGTAAGAAAATCTCGTACCACTCCCTACCACCCGCCGGCAATGGGCAATGTGAGAGATTTAATCGCACTTTGTATAGTTTACTGCTTAACATTGCGAATTCCAGGAAGAGGGACTGGATGTCTTGTTTGTCACAGGTAATATTTTGTTATAACACCACTCCTCACCAAGTGACTGGAGAATCCTTATTATTTAATGTTTGGTCAAGAACCGCAGTTGCCGATAGACTTTCTACTTGGCAGGGTGCCTGAGCCAGTTGCAGGAGTGTACATAGCTGGGTTATAGAACATCGTAGGCGATTACAGGTTGCCTTTGAGGGGCACAGGTCCGGCTGAAGGCTGCAGCAGCCCGTCGGAAGAAACGGCATGACCAATTGCGTCGAGATCTGCCCTTGTTAGAGGGTCAGTTAGTTTATCTAAAAAGATCTTGGAGTGAGAGGCGCCACAAGATCCAGGATTTGTGGAGTTCTGGAACCTGTCGGGTGGTCCGCCCTCAAAGAAGGAGGGGTGGTGTATACCATTGCACCGGTTACCGATCAGGCTAAGGTGCGGAGAGTGCATCGCTCCTTGTTGAAAGCCTGTGTTCAGGAGGATGTTGCCGGAACAGCCTGCTGAGGTTGTGGAGAGTCAGAAAAAACCCCAAGAGGATGAAGAGGAAGACGAGGTCGACTTGATGATGTTGGTACCAAGCATGCCTCGGGTTGCATAAAATTCCATCCTGTGGGAGCGAAGCTCAGGATGTTGAGCGTCCAATGCAGCCTGAGGGTCAAGAAATGTTGTCAATGGTTTGCCTCCAGTGGGTGTGGTTTTGGGTGCAGCTGGAGGACAGGGTATGGAACCCAATGTGAGGAAAGGATAGTACCTTCTGGTCTTCATACTGAGGAAGTGCTTGCCCCTCGGAGGTCAGCCCGTATGGGAGCAGGTCAGCATTCCAATTTACATCACCTTCCCGGGCTGTAGAGTTAAGGAGAACCACTGGCAGTTCTGAAGTTGTGTCCAACACTATGGTAGCTTTGTTTAGGCCTTGGAATTAGTGGATTGACAGGGGTTTTGGTGATTGGTTGTTAATCCATCGTCGGGCGCCGATGCAAAACGGAGGGGTAGATTGTGGCAGGAGGAGCAAGTCTCTTTTTTTATAGTGCATTATTGTTGCGTCAGCACCCACGTGCTATAAAAACGGGAACGATGCGCGCTTTTTGTGGTGTGTCGCTGACTAATCGTAGAGCGCCGTTAAGCGCGCGCCAGTCATCTCCCGGAACTAATTGGAGCACGCGAGCTGGTGAGGAGTTTATACCGTTTGTTCCTATTTTAGTTTATTGTTTAGTTAAAAGATGTACTTTACATGTTTTAGTGACGTGACTCAAGTACTGGTCTTGAACCAGTGTTCCTTGCTGCCGGGCCACCTGAGGGCGCGAGACGTACTTAAACATTGGAGAAGGTACGGCAGCATGGCATCTGTTTTCTCAGCTGTGGTAACTGGACACGCTTACTAATAGTTTTGTTCCTGCATTGACACATACTACTCAGGGATCAGTGGTTGAAACCCAAATCCTTCGGTCCGTAAGTAGTTTTCTTTTACATTATAATATAGTGGGGTAAGGGGAGGGTGTTTAATAGTGTAACGCTCTCTTTCTTGCTTTTTTAGGTAAAGTGAAGGTCCATAAACTGCACTACAGTCGCCTTTTTTGCTTTAACGGTTGCAGTGCTGTCCTGTTTCCAGACTTTTTTTGGTTTAATTATTTTTTTGGTTTTCCATATGTCTTCCTCTTTTGAAGTTGAACTGATTTCTTTTTGTTTTCGGTTTTGATTTTGTTTATTCGAACTGACTTCCTTTTAGTACTCAGTGGAGCTAATTATGTGACTTTTATGGTCAAGTTTTGTTTGTTTTCTTTTGTGCTTTAATTCTTTTGATTGGTTGTGTTGATGATGCTATTTCATTCAAGTGACAAGTTACTGACCTGCCTTCTTTGTTGTGACAGGGCCTGAGCACCGGGGCAGAGAATTTCTTTTAGGTGGTGGTATCTTCCTCACAGCGTGCCGTGATCACCTTCCCATGTGTGAATGTGTGTGTGAGTGTGCCCGTGTGTCTACACAGTGAAATGCAGTGAGTCACCAGCGAGTGGTGTGGTCTGTCCTCCCTAGTTTTGGTAAGCTCCAGCCCGGGGGCCCTTGACTTTTAGAAGTGTCTTGTGTAGATCCAACAACCTTCTAGACTATTTTAAATGCTATTTCATCCAAGATTTGTCAATAAAAAAAGTGTTTCGTGACCAACTTCTCTGACTCTTAATTGGTGGGACGAATCTGTGTTAGCCTGTTTAGGTGGTTCTTTTCAATTCTTTGGGTGAAATTCCCATAGTGGCGTAGTCGGAGTGCTAGTCCCCTTTCATACTGGGGAAGTCTGATATTTCCTGCCACCTGATCCCATCATTCCCAACGCCACATACAGGACGTGGACAAAATTGTTGGTACTCTTCGGTCAATGAAAGAAAAGTCACAATGGTCACAGAAATAACTGTTATCTGACAAAAGTAATAATAAATAAAAATTCTATAAATGTTAACCAATGAAAGTCAGACATTGTTTTTCAACCATGCTTCAACAGAATTATTTAAAAAAATAAACTCACGAAACAGGCATGGACAAAAATGATGGTACCCCTAGAAAACACTGAAAATAATGTGACCAAAGGGACATGTTAATTCAAGGTGTGTCCACTAATTAGCATCACAGGTGTCTACAACCTTGTAATCAGCCATTGGGCCTATATATATATGGCTCCAGGTAATCACTGTGTTGTTTGGTGATATGGTGTGTACCACACTCGACATGGACCAGAGGAAGCAAAGGAAAGAGTTGTCTCAAGAGATCAGAAAGAAAATTATAGACAAGCATGTTAAAGATAAAGGCTATAAGACCATCTCCAAGCAACTAGATGTTCCTGTGACTACAGTTGCACATATTATTCAGAAGTTTAAGATCCATGGGACTGTAGCCAACCTCCCTGGACGTGGCCGCAGGAGGAAAATTGATGACAAATCTAAGAGACGGATAATCCGAATGGTAACAAAAGAGCCTAGAAAGACTTCTAAAGAGATTCAAGGTGAACTTCATGCTCAAGGAACATCAGTGTCAGATCGCACCATCCGTCGTTGTTTGAGCCAAAGTGGACTACATGGGAGACGCGATCAAGGAGGACACCATTGTTTAAAATGAATCATAAAAAAGCAAGACTGGAATATGCCAAACTACATGTTGACAAGCCACAAAGCTTCTGGGAGAATGTCCTGTGGACAGATGAGACAAAAATCGAAGTTTTTGACAAGGCACATCAGCTGTATGTTCACAGCGAAAAAATGAAGCATATCAAGAAAAGAACACTGTCCCTACTGTGAAACATGGAGAGGCTCTGTTATGTTCTGGGGCTGCTTTGCTGCGTCTGGCACAGGGTGTCTTGAATCTGTGCAGGGTACAATGAAATCTCAAGACTATCAAGGAATTCTAGAGAGAAATGTACTAGCCAGTGTCAGAAAGCTTGGTCTCAGTCGCAGGTCATGGGTCTTGCAACAGGACAATGACCCAAAACACACACGCTAAAAACACCCAAGAATGGCTAAGAGGAAAAAATTGGACTATTGTAAAGTGGCCTTCTATGAGCCCTGACCTCAATCCTATTGAGCATCTTTGAAGGAGCTGAAACATGCAGTCTGGAAAAGGCACCCTTCAAACCGGACACAACTGGAGCAGTTTGCTCATGAGGAGTGGGCCAAAATACCTGCTGAGAGGTGCAGAAGTCTCATTGACAGTTACAGGAAGCGTTTGATTGCAGTGATTGCCTCAAAAGGTTGCGCAACAAAATATTAAGTTAGGGGTACCATCATTTTTGTCCAGGTCTGTTTCATGAGTTTATTTTTTTAATAATTCTGTTGAAGCATGGTTGAAAAACAATGTCTGACTTTCATTGGTTAACATTTATAGAATTTTTATTTATTATTACTTTTGTCAGATAACAGTTATTTCTGTGACCATTGTGAGTTTTTCTTTCATTGACAGAAGGGTACCAACAATTTGTCCACGTCTGTATATATATATATATATATATATATATATATATATATATATATATATATATATATATATATATATATATATATATATATATATATATATACACATACACTATAATACTTTTAAGGAACAAAGTTACAACCAGAAAAAGTATATTCTTTAAGCATTAAATTACAAGGAATTGGATATACTTTGTTATATAATGACACATGAATTATAACTTATACACATTATTACAAATTACAATTTTGTAGATTTTCTTCTCTTTAACATACTTATAACATGACACAGGTATGTGTATTGTTGGGAAAATCTTCGTTGTTTCCCTCCCAGGTTCAGGTCTGTCAATGATGAGACTTACTTTTAAATTTACTATCTTAATTAGTTTAATAAAGTCAGAATAATTGAGACTGAGCTCAGGATACAGAACAACAGCATTAAAGGCATGCAGGGCAGTCCTGTATGCTCACACTACATTTCACACAATATTTACATTCTTGTGCTTGCGTCTTCCTCCCATTCAGGGTGTCCTTCACAGAACCAGGTGCAGTTGTTTCTTCTCGACCAGTAGATGGGCTCAGCAGTCTCCATATCTTGTTTCTGTAGATAAGACATTTTGCACAGTACATACACATAATATCAAGTAGAAAAACTCAGAGCCTTTATGAGGCCTGGGCACAGTGCTTCTATTGAGTAAATCCTTTAAAACATAAATCCTACAGTATACAGAGCCTTGCAAGAGTATTCATACCCCTTCAAATTTAGTTATGTTGCTGCCTTATGTGAAACTGCTTTGAATTACTTTTCCCCTCATCAGTCTACACTCCATACACCATAACTGAGTCATTCTACGAAACGGGTGCCATTTGTGTCCACAACACTGGATGAGATGTCCCAAAGTATGTTAAAGCTATTAATTAAAGTGTTCTTATTAACATGATATACCATAAAATACTTTTCTTAAAGAGTAATATCACCAAATAAGGTTTGTTTGTTTTGTTTTTAAAGACCTTTTTTGGTATTTGTATTATGTTTTCCTGTTTATATTAGACATATTTATTTAATTTGATGACATTTTATATATATTTTATGATGTGTGTGTGTCCCTGAGTTTGACTTACCACCCCGTCACACTAAATTCTTTTAGCTGTAATTAATGTACCGTTTCTATAAATGACCTCAAATTTAGCAGAAGTGACCTTGTTTAAGCTTTGAGTTCTGGGCGGTTACTTTGGTTTATAGGCAACTTGTTGCTAGTATGTTGTTAGTTAGTTGCTAGGGTGTTCTGGGTGGTGACTAGGTAGTTGCTAGGTGGTTGTGATTGTGTTCTGGTGGTTGCTACACAGTTAAAATGTAAATGTTGTTGCTGAGTGTTACGTCCCCTAGTGGTGTGACGGTCTAGGTTAAATAAGGACGCACATAACCGGGAGAAATAACCCTCTTAATATAAAAATATGTTAAATACATGATCGTGAGTGCATAAATATATTTACAGGTTGTGCAAAAAGATAACCATTGAAAAAAGGGGAAACGATAAACAGAAGAAAACAAACGAAGCGTAAAAGCTAAATAAAAGAAATTAAAAAACAGACAATGCTAACTGAAACCCCCTTTTCCTCTAACCTAACTGAAAAGAAAGAAAGAAAACAAATCTTCAAGACTCACGCCATAACTAAACTACTCTAACTGAAACATAAATACACAAAGCAGCACCCGCTCCTAAACTAGTGTGTTTAACATGGAGAGACCTACGTGTTGGACTATCTGTGTCACGTGACATCCTTTCTCACTCTTCTCTCAGGAAAATCAGATCATCTCTTGATGTTCGACAATAGTACTCAAAAACGAAACCGCT